>NC_065587.1:71439835-71715835 GCF_024542745.1 Macaca thibetana thibetana
TTTGTTTGTTTCTTTTGAGGCAGGGTCTCACTCCGGTTGACCAGGCTAGAGTGCAGTGATGCAGTCTCAGCTCACTGCAGTCTTAAGGCTCCCTACAGCCTCAACCTCCCAAGCTCAGCTGATTCTCCCACCTCAGCCCCCTGAGTTGCTGGGACTACAGGTGCATGCCACGACGCCTGGTTAATTTTTTGTATTTTTAGTTGAGACGGGATGTCACCATGTTGTCAGGACTGGTCTTGAACTCCTGGATTCAAGCAATTTGCCTGCCTCAGCCTCCTAACGTGCTGGGGTTATGGGCATGAGCACCACACCCGGACTGTTATTAGATACATATGCTTGTAATTGTTATTTCTTTGTAATGATAGACACTTTTATCATTGTAACATGTCCTTCTTTGTTTCTTATAATGTTTATCTTAATGTCTGTTCATAAATTAGTATAGCCACTCCAGCTATCTTTCAGTTAGGGTTCACATGGTATCTCCTTTTCCATCCTTTTATTTTCAAAGCCTTTTGTACATTTGAATTTAAAGTATGTCTCAAATATACAGCATATAGTTGGATTGCGTTGTAGTTTTCTTTTTTTAATCCATTCTGCTAATTTCTGCCTTTTAATGAAGCATTTCATTCATTTATATTTAATTGCTGATAAAACAGGATTTATGTCTGCCATTGTGCTTTGTGTTTTCTTTTTCTTTTCTTTTTTTTTTCTTTTTCTTACTTTTTTTTTTTTTTTTTTTTTTTTTTTGAGACAGGGAATTATAAAGAGTTCCCTATATCCCCTACCCCCACAAATGTGCAGTTGTCTTTTAAATTAGATAGGAAAACAAAGTTGTTACAAACAAAAATGCATTTATACTCTCTTTTATGTTTACCTATGTAATGACTTTTACCAGGGCTCTTTATCTGTTCATGTTAATTCATATTACTGTCTTGTGTTTTTTCATTTCAGACTGAAGGACTCCCTTTAGCATTTCTTGTAGGACAAACCTGTTAGTGATGATTCCTCTCAGTTTTTGTTTATCTGAAAATGTCTCCATTTCTTCTTCATTTTTGAAGTTGATCATTTTAGAAGTTGATAGTTTTGCTGGACATGCAATTTTTTGGTTGACAATTGTTTTCTTTTAACACAATATGTCATCTCACTGCCTTCTGACCTTCATGGTTTCAGAAGTTATGTGGTGATCTTTTTAAGGATTCCTTATACATGACGAGTTACTTCTCTCTCTCTCTCTCTTTCTCTCATTACTTCCCAGATCCTTTCTTTTTCTTTGACTTTCAAAAGTTTGAGTATGATGTGTCTTTGTATAGATCATATACTTTGTGTATGTCTTTAGTTCATACTACTTGGAGTTCATTGAACTTCTTAAGATGTGCTCAGTAATGAAAAACATTACGGAGCACATTTAGGAAGTTTAGGGGCATTTTCTTGAACATTTTTCTGTCCTTTTCCGTCTCTACTCTCCTTCTCAGGTTCCCATTATGCATATACTGGTATGCTTGATGGCTCCCACAGGTCTCTTAAGCTCTGTTCATTTTTCTTCATTCTTTTTTCTCTCTGTTCCTGAACTAGGTAATCTCAATTGGCCTATATTCAAGTATAATGATTTTTTTTCCTTCCACCAAATGAGATGTGTTGTTGAGTTCCTCTAGGTCTTTTGGCGTCCGTGGGCCACATTGGAAGAAGACTTGTCTTGAGCCACACATAAAATACATTAACACAGCCGGGCGCGGTGGCTCAAGCCTGTAATCCCAGCACTTTGGGAGGCCGAGACGGGCGGATCACGAGGTCAGGAGATCGAGACCATCCTGGCTAACATGGTGAAACCCCGTCTCTACTAAAAATACAAAAAACTAGCCGGGCGAGGTGGCAGGCGCCTGTAGTGCCAGCTACTCGGGAGGCTGAGGCAGGAGAATGGCATAAACCCGGGAGGCGGAGCTTGCAGTGAGCTGAGATCCGGCCACTGCACTCCAGCCTGGGCGACAGAGCGAGACTCCATCTCAAAAAAAAAATAAAATAAAATAAAAAATAAAAAATACATTAACACTAGCGATAGCTGATGAGAAGAAAAAAAAAAAAAAAAGCAAGCAAAAAAATCTCATAATAAGAAAGTTTACAAATTTTTGTTGGGCTGAATTCAAAGCCAACCTGAGCTGCATGTGCCCCATGGGTCGGAGGTTAGAGAAGCTTGTTCCAGGTGTTTTTTAAAATTTTAGTTATTGTTCTTTTCAACTTCAGAATTTCATGAGTTTTTAAAAATATAATTTAAAATCCTTTATTGATTTTTTTTGGTGTGACTTCATTCTCATACTTTTCTTGAATTTTTTAGACATAGTTTCCTTTAGTTCTATGAACATATTTATAATTGCTCATTTAAAGTCTTTGTCTAGGCCAGATGCAGTGGCTCTGTGTATGTGTTAGGACATGCCTTCAGTGCTCTAGCAATTTACAACTCTGCCTTGACCTTCACTTCCTGCTTGCTCAGGCCCTTGGGATAAACCAGAGGTGAGAGGAAAAAAGGCTTTCCATGCCTTTTTTGCTCATGTGCCTCTCCCTGCACATATGTATAGCTTTCTAGATCTCCAGGAATATGTCAGAGCTTTTCAGAGCCCCCTGTGAACATCTTATTCCCCACTTTTTCCTTTAAAATATTATGGCCAAACTTTTGTTTGCCCCCAACTTGTATTGCTACCTCATGTAGCTGCAATGTTAAGCAATTGCCACTGGTTTTCAACAAACACCCTGAAGATAGGGCCTTTCCCACTAAGTAAGTTCTGAATCAGGTCAGATAACAAGTTCTACAAATAAAGCCATCAGGGAGTTGCTAGAAAGGTTAAAGAGTGGAAACTGACTGGGAATACAGCTTGTTGAGAGGCTCCAAACCCACTCTACACCTTCCTATGGTTGCTAGCTTGCTGGTTTTTACAGCTACAATAGTGGTTGCAAGGTAACTGGTCTTCAACAGGGCTGGGGAGTAGGGGATGGGAATAGCGCAAATTAAAACACCACAAAGCTTTCTGTTCTTATTACTACTCAGCCATTTTTCTTGCCTCAATGTTCCTTGAGTTGTTGCACATATTTTGTTAATTTTCAGAGTTCTGAGAAAGTTGATTTTGACCATGTTTGCCAGTGTTCTTGTTTCTTTATGGAAGAACAGATTTTCAGAGGTCTTTACCTAGCAATTCCCAAAGTCCTGTCCCTGTAATTGTTATTTCTTACCTGGGCACAAGTTAAAAGTGACTTGGGAGCTTTAGTCCAGCATTCATCCAGTCACAGTGATTTTTGACTCTTGAATTCCATCATGAATCAATTAGCATCTGTTGTGGGACTGGCACTATGATGGATGCTTGGGAGAAGAGAGGCTTACACAATGATCCCTGCCCTCTGAGAGCTTACAGAGCAGTTGAGGAGACAAATATAATTATGTAAACAACATTTTATAATTTTGAAAAAAATTTGTGTACTCGAAGAAAGGTCAGTAGAGATTATCCATAATTACATAATGATAAGAAGAAATAGAGAACAATGTAAGGCTTGAAGACCATACTGTCCAATAGTACTTTCTGCAATGATGGAAATGTTCTGTACCGACCAATATGGTAACCAATAGCCACACATAGTTAGTTATTGGGCACTTGAAATGTAGCTACTGTGACTGAGGAATTGAATATTTAATTGTGTTTAATTTAAATCAAATTTAAGTAATAACACATAGTTACTGTATCTGACATCACAGCTCTAAGACTTTGCTTGATTGGCCCGGATGACCCTGTGGTAGGGGTGGGGGAAGATCCCCTCCCATGGGAGGCTCATAACTCTTCTCTGGCTCCCAGAGATAGACAGGAGCTGGGGGCTATGGACACTCCCTGGCATGTAATTGTGCCTGCTGCCTGGTGGGTGTTGTTCAGTGACACTGTTGGAACAGTTTAGGTCTGAGCCACTGGCAAAGGTAAGCTGTGGTCTACTCTATTGGGGGAAAATTTAGACCCTAGATCAGGCAAATTACAAGTAGAATTAGATGAGAAGGAGCTGTGGGAACTTCAGAAGAATCAGCCCCCTTCCTAATCCACTGGTTAATGCAACATTCCCTGTTTTCCTCTATAGCCACAAAACTAGCCCAGTGTCATCCATCTCCTTCCACCCTTTCCAGCAGGATCTCCCACACTCATGCTGCAAGCACAGACTTCTGTCCAGATCCATTCTGGCAATCCCCCTTGAGGTTCCAGAACCTCCCTGCTGGGTCAGTGCTGAGGTGAGACTGAGGTCTTCCCTCTTGCCACCTGAATGCACTGCACTTCCTTCCTCACTCTCCCCAGCCCCCACCACTCTTTTCAGAGCTGAGAGCATTTCAGGGAGGGAGAAGCAGAGGGGGTTCAAGCGAGATTCACTCATATGCTCTGAGGATCATATAGGCTGAGATGCCAATCATAAGGACAGAGGTCTCCAAAGGACCCCTAATGAAGAGGAAGGACTTATGAGGAGACCTCTGGGCAGCCAAAGCCAAGCTTAGGGCCAGACTGGCCCCCATGCTGAGACAGGAGTAGAGATTTGGACAGTGCCTCCATAGAAAATTGGGGAAAGAGGGCCGGCGTGGTGGCTTACGCCTGTAATCCCAGCACTTTGGGAGGCCAAGGTGGGCAGATCACGAGGTCAGGAGATCGAGCCCATCCTGGCTAACACGGTGAAACCCCATCTCTACTAAAAATACAAAAAAATAGCCAGGCATGATGATGGGCATCTATAGTCCCAGCTACCCCAGAGGCTGAGACAGGAGAATGGCGTGAACCGGGGAGGCGGAGGTTGCAGTGAGCCGAGATCACGCACTGCACTCCAGCCTGGGCAACAGGAGCGAAACTCCGTCTCAAAAAAAAAAAAAAAAAAAAAAAAAAGGAAAGAAAAAGAAAAGAAAAGAAAATTGAGGGAAGAGGGGAACTGCAGGCATGAGGCAGCCTAGGAACCATAATAGGTGGATTAGAGGCAGCTAGTGAGTGAACCGCCTGCAACTTGAATAATAAGCTTTCTCCACAAAGTGGAGAGTTATTGAGGGTTGGGGACTCAAGCCAACCTGGGATGTTTGGCTATGTAACTTGGAGCAAGTTCTCACCTCCCTCAACTTCAGTTCCCTTATGTGTAAAATGGAGCTGACTGATGAGCCTCCTGTGATTCTGGGAAGGAGAGGACTCTGTGGAGTTAGTAGGATGTATTCATGCAGTGCCCAGCACAGTGACCGCCTCAAAGTCATTTCTTACCCTCCTGCCCCCCACCCTTACCAATCATCTTAGAGTAAGTGCAGCTGAGCCTAGACAGCAGCAAGAAAGTTCAGGCCGGGCACAGTGGCTCACGCCTGTAATCCCAGCACTGTGGGAGGCCAACGTGGGCGGATCACTTGAGGTCAGGAGTTTGAGACCAGCCTGGCTAACATGGTGAAAACCCACCTCTACTAAAAATGTGGAAAAAAACAAAAAAAAGCCGGGCGTGGTGGCGGGCACCTATAGTCCCAGCTACTCGGCAGGCTGAGGCAGAAAAATGACTTGAACCCAGGAGGCGGAAGTTGCAGTGAGCCAAGATTGCACCGCTACACTCCAGCCTAGGCAACAGAGCGAGACTACATCTCAAAAAAAAGAAAAGAAAAGAAAAGAAAAGAAAGAAAGTTCAGGGTGAGAGCCAAGGAGCAAGGAGGAATGTCCTGCCTCCAGTGTCAGAGCCCACAGTCAGGGGTAGACGACCCAGGCTGGGATAGGTCTTTCTCTGAATAGGAAGGGGACACTCTCACTTGGCCTTCTGTCTGTTCTCTCTGCCCTGGGTGCTTGGTGAATTGTAGAAGATGCCAGGCCTTGCTAACACCCCCTACCCACCTCTCACCTGATTCATAGATAAGAGGTGCCAAGGTATCTGGTCTTGGAGCCCAGGGCTCACCTCCACCACCACCTCTGCCCAAGGCCAGAGGAACCCACAACTTCTTTCCTTCAGACTCCCAGCTTCTCCTTTAAATCTCTGTGTGACTCACAAGCACCCCTTCCAGCTCTGTAGCTTCTGCTGCTGTCCATGCCCCATCCCCCCTCCTTCCTCCTTTTTCTCTCTCTCTCCTTCTCTTCTGTTCCTCCCATGGACTCTGATATCCTGCATTCTCAGAAGACTTCCCAGGCTTGAGGGGACTTGTGTGGGTGTGTGTGTACATCTGTGTCCACACAGGCACACACCACGGTGACCATGCTCCAGCCCCTCCCTGCCGCTGCATGTGGCATGCCCAGAGGCCTCCCATTAGCAGCCACTCCACCCTTCCTCCCCTCCCCTCAGGCCTGGTTTGGGGGAAGTGGAGTCACTGCCACTCTTGGTGGGCAGCTGGGGGCCCCTTAGCAGTCTCTCCACCCCCCTCCCCTTCTCCTCAGGCCCCATGCCCAGCCCTGAGGTTTGGAGAGCCTAGTAAGTGCCCTATCAACATGTTAATCAAATTACTTAGGAGCTAAAATTGACGCTGTTCATTAATTATACAAGATTATGCTAATTGTGCATGCAAATGCATGCAGGGGAACAGAAGGTGTTCAGGCGCATGGTGGGCCATTAGCATAGAGGATGGGGTGCGGGTGCATTGGCATGCTAATGTATGCGCCCTGGCTATTTATAGTCCCCCAGCCCATCTGCACTGCAGCCACCTCTACCCGGGTGGGGATCATGGTGGCGAGGCGAGGTCCAGGCCTGGCAGGTGGCTATGGCCTTGGGGACAGTCTGTCTTGGCTGCTACCACAGGCTAAGACCAGGAAGCAGCCTGGGTCAACCCCACATGGGCCTGAACTATTGCAGTAAGCTCCTCATTCCCCTTCCCTTCTCTAGCCTAGGCCCTTTGGTTCCTGTCTCTGCCTGAAGGGAGACATCCCCTGCAGCCTCCCCATCACCCACAGGGTCCAAGTCCCGCATGATTTGGTCCCAACCCTAGGCCCCAAGCCACACTGCCCTCCTCAGTCTTGTTAGGCACCACGGGACGAGTGAGCCGTCTGCCCCGTGGCAGAGCTGTTAGTCCCTTTGCATGGAGTGCCCTGCCTCCTACTTCTTGGTGAGATCCTCCAAGACCCAACACCCAAGACCAAATAGGACCTCTAGGAAGCCTTCCACCTCCCCTAGGCAAAATAAGTGGCTACTGCAGATTACACTTGGCACATCCTCCTGCCATGCCCACCACTCTGTCTTCCTGAGTTTCTCTTTCCTGTTGGATTGTAATTTCCTTAAGATTTTGTACAATGTCCCAGTGCCTGACACATAGAAGGTATTTAATAAATCTTTTTAAGTGGGTGTATGGAATGAATGAGGGGATGAATGGCCCAGCCATCTGTGTCCTCCTCTGTCCCTGAGCTGAGGGTAGAGAGAGGCAGACAATGAAAATGCTGGAAAGCCAGAAACTGCTTCAGTTTCTTCTGAGGATCATGGGAGTCCAAGACAAATCTTTTAGGATAAAAATTAGCAGAGGATCCCTCTCCCCTTATTTCCCCATCTCAGGCTGCAGTGCCAACTTTGGGCTTGGAAACACATATCCAATTTAATCTACTCTTCACTCAATCTGCTGTCTTTCCCAAGGCCTTCACAGGACACACTGTTGTTCGGAACACCCTGCCCCAGCTTGTATTTCCATTCACTGCACACCTTCTTTCTAGATCTGCACTGTCCAATATGGTAGTCTGGAGCCACATGTGACTATTTAGATTTATGCTAATTAAAATGGCCGGGCACAGTGGCCCACGCCTGTAATGCTACCACTTTGGGAGGCCAAGGCAGGTGGATCACCTGAGGTCAGGAGTTCGTGACCAGCCTGACCAATATGGTGGAACCCTGTCTCCACTAAATAACAAAAATTAGCTCTGCATGGTGGCAGTCACCTTTAGTCCCAGCTACTCAGGAGGCTGAGGCAGGAGAATCGCTTTAACCCAGGAGGCGGAGATTGCAGTGAGCTGAAATTGGGCCACAGCACTCCAGCCTGGGCAACAGAGCGAGACACCATTTCAAAAAAATAGATTAATTAAATTAATTAAACATTTAATTTAAATGTTAATGAAAATGAAATAAAATTCAGTTCCTCAGTCGCACTAGCCACATTTCAAGTGCTCGGTAGCCATGTGTGGCTAGTGCATATCATTCTGGGAAAAGTTCCCTTAGGGAGCACTGTAATCTAGACATGCTCTTCCTTGCCCCTGACAGTCCTGTAGTGGAAAATGCACTTGGGCTCTCCTTCCAGCTCTTTGACTTACTGACAGCTTTCTCTTTGGAAGTGAGAACATGATTTCAGCCCTAAGTGTCTCGTGGGGATGCAGGGAGGAAAAAGCTGGTGAAAAGCCTTAGCTCTGTGACCTAAGGTTTCTTAGGATGGGATTCCTGGAAGCAGAGCCTGAGATGGGGATTCTTGTGGAAGAGGTTTATCGAAGGAGAGCTCTCAGGAGAAAAGGAATGAGCGGAGAGGCAGCTTAATGAGGAGGTGGTCTCAGCTGGAGTCTAGCGTCAGCCTATCCCATGTGGAGGTCTGGAGTGTGAATGGCCGGAGAGTTGGTCCTCCTTGTAATGTCAATCTGTCATTGGCTGTGGGCTACTGGTGGGTAGTATATGCTCTTGGCTGAGGGTAATTCTCAGATTAACTCAGGGCAGCTGTGAGCCATTTGACCATCTACACTGCAGCTGGGGCATGAGGGAATCAGGCAGGCATCAATTCACTGTAGAGTACCTGGACGTTGTCTTCCAAAAACAGCTCCCAGCTAGGCACAGTGGCTCATGCCTGTAATCACAGCATTTTGAGAGGCTGAGTCAGAAGGATCTACTGAGCCCAGGAGTTTGAGACCAGCCTGGGCAACATACTGAGACCTCCGTCTCTACAAAAAATAAACAAAATTAGCTGAGCATGGTAGTGTGACCTGTAGTCCCAGCTGCTCAGGAGGCTGAGGTGAGAGGATCACTTAAGCCTGAGAGGTCAAGGCTGCAGTGAGCCAAGATCACACCACTGTACTCCAGTCTGGGCGACAGAGTGAGACCCTGTCTCAAAAAAAAAAAAAGAAAAAAGAAAAAGGCAACTCCATCCCACTCTGCCTTCCACCCCCCCGAGAACCTAGAGTTTAACAGTGGACTCACATCAGTTGCCTTCACACTTGCCCTCTCTACTGAGTGTCTCTTTTGAGTAAAGCACTGTGCTTGGGAAGTTTACTTTATGCAATGGTGTCACCCCTGAGAAGTAGTGTATACGTTAAATGTTTGCACTTCAGCCATACTCAACCCAGAATTTGCTTCTTTGGTAGGAAATACTCCATGGACAAGAAGTTTATTTTCATTTCATCTTGAGCTGTTTTTACGGGGAGGAATAAAAAGCATTTATAGACATCATTACGAAGGCTAAACTAAGTTCAGGATGTAGTAAGGTGGGTGTGCGGGTGAACTACTCTGAGCTTTCCTTTAAGTCACAGGCATCAGAGTCATGATGCATAACTGCCACCCTTTAGGTACTTCATTAGTTGGATGGCCACTGTTCACAACTCTTCTTCTGGTCTTTCATTGAAGCTTTTATTGAGAATGTGGAATATAGGCAGAATGGAATAACGAAGCCCCTATAGCCCCAATGAGCTAGAACAATTTTTAACTCTTGGTTCCATTGTTTTTTTAATACTGAAGATCTTCTCGACTGACAGCAGCAGTCACAACAGCCAAAATCCCAAAACTAGGAGCAAGAGGACCCGAGTTTGTCCTTTGCAACCCTGTTGAATTTGTAACCTCGAGGAAATCCCCGCAACGTAGCTATCCTGGTCCCCACACAGCCTGCCTCTCAGAGCCACTTTTGAAGGCGGGCTTGCCGCTGCAGTACCAGCCTGAGTCGGACTCTGAGAGCCCCACTTACAAGGACTTCTAGGACTCTTGTCAGCATCAGTGATTCATAAAGACCCGTGTTCATATCCTGACTTCGGCATTTACTATGTCTTTGTAGCTTAGCCTTGGTTTTCTCATCTGTGAAGTGGGAATGGTTGCAGACCGACACCACCTGGGCATCGACATCACCTGGGGGATTCAGCAAGATGATGCCAAAGTGACAAACTCAGCAGCATTCTGGGCACTTGCTAAGCTGCTAAGTCCCTGATGGGTTAGACCTGGTTCCCTGGTTTTTTGTTTGTTTGTTTTGTTTTGTCTTGTTTGTTTGTTTGCATAGTTACCTCCTTAATGCATTTTATGTGTAAGTCATGCTTGTATTTATGGTGTTTTCTTCCAGTAATCCTAATGGAAACTTCTGGGATTTGGCCTTTCCTTTACTCCCCTTTCTGTGGGGTCTGGATTAGGAAGCCATGCCCTCAGAGAGCCTCATGGCCACAGGGGGATGGCACTGGACACTGGTCCTGCAGTGCTTACCCTCCATGGGGATTCTCAGGTCAGAGAGGGCTGTGGACTTGGGCTCACTTTGCTCCCCCCCACTCCCTGCCCCCTGCTCCCATCCTGGTCAGGAAAAAGGGGCTTTCCTAGACTCTCTTTCAGCCCCATAGGGCCAGGAGTGGGGAGGGCTGCTCAGAGAACACCCTCAGGCTCATCCAAGCTTTAGAGGTGGGGGGTGGTTCCATGGTGACAAGCAGGGCTTCAAGCCCCTCAACAAAGTTCACATCCCTTCCTGCCTCAAGTCCCTGCAGGGTGTCCCAGGCCCGGAACCTTGTCCTCACTTACCCAGCCCCTGCCCAGGCTCTTTTCTTTCAAGGGAAGCACCTGCCTGCAGCTCCCACATCCACGTGTGCTCCACATGTGTATATGTCTCCCTGCAGCTCCCCTGCCCACGGGGCCTCTCACCCTCTCCCAGTCCCCAGCCCCCGCATCGGGCCTCTGTGCAGACATGGCTTGGAGGACCTGCTGCCCCTCCTTCTTCTTCCCTGACTCCATTCTCATCCTTCCCTGACTGCTCAGGTGGAATAAAGCGTCACCCCCTTGGCGTCCGCCAAGGGAGAAGTCGGCTGGGTTGTCCTCATGTTTGCCCTTCCAGCCTCCGTGGTGTGTCTGTCTCCCCCTGGTGGGCAAAGAGAGGACCAGGCAGCCGCACCCGGAGGATTGGCAGTCACTGGTCCAGGGGAGAGGAGGGGGCACTGCTCCTGGTTCTAGACCCCAGCGGAAGTCCTCTAATTCCAGGTCCAGCCTTGGAAGGCAGGAGCCTTCGGGGGCCGGTCACCTTTGCCAAAGCACAGTCTTCAAAATGTCAAAAGCATGAGTCTCATACAAATTGCTACTGAGCATGTGTCGAAGTTTTCTATAACTTATTGATGAGGAAACCAATGGGATGACAAAGCTGATTCAAAGAAGACGAAGAGAAACCGACTGAAATATGTGTGAGTGTGTGAGTGTGTGTGCGTATATGGAAAGGACTGGAAGGGAGGGAAGGAGAGGCAAGGGATTGTGTGAAAAATACTGGAATAAGATTTCCAAATTAGATACAAAGTTAATGTCCGTAGGACAATTTTATCATCTTTAGGGCTTATTTCTCCACCAAACAGAAAGTATTTACTTCTCCTGACAAATATCATTTGTTTCCAAGTCATATAAATTTGGGGGAGTATAAATTCGCAGGGTACAAGTGAAAGTATACATGTGTGGTGATCCAATCCGGATATTTAGGGTGTCCATCGTGCAGGTACAATACATTTTGGCTAAGTATAGTCACCCTACTCTGCTATCAAACATCAAGTTTATTCCTTCTATCTTGCTGTTTGTTTGTACCCTATAACCCACTTCTCTTCACTTCCCGCCCCCCAACTCACCCTTCCCAGTCTCTATTATCTATCTTTCCGTGCTCTACCTCCAGGTCATCAAAGTTTTTAGCTCCCACTGACAAATATCATTTGTATCTTATCAGTTTTCTACAAATTAGCACTTAACTTTACAGTCTGTGCTCCAATCAATCAATAGTAAATGTGAGTCACTTTCTCCTAGAGACATACACTCCAGAGAAGCATTGTCCAATATTAATATAATGCAAGTCACATATGTAAATATGCTTTTTTTTTCTTTTCTTTTTTTTTTTTTTTTTTTTTTTTTTTTTTGAGACAGGGTCTCACTCTGTCACCCAGGCTGGAGTGTAGTGGTGCAATCTTGGCTCACTGCAACCTCCACCTCCCCCGTTCAAGCAATTCTTATGCCTCAGCCTCCCGAGTAGCTGGGACTACAGGCATGCACCACCTCTCCTAGCTAATTTCGATATTTTTAGTAGAGATGGAGTTTCGCAGTATTGGCCAGGCTAGTTTCAAACTCCTGGCCTCAAGCGATCCACCCACCTCGGCCTCCCAAAATGCTGGGATTACAGGCATGAGCCACCGAGCAGGGCCTCAAGTCACATATGTAATGTTAAATTTTCCAGTAGCCACAGGAAACTGATACAACTAATTATCATAATACATTTTATTTAACCCAATATATCTAAAAGATGAGCATTTCCACATGAAATCAACATAAAAGATTACTGATGAATTATTTTATATTCTTTTTTTTTCTAAGTCTTGGAAATCTAATGGGTATTTTACACTTACAGCACATCTCAAGTTCGGACTAGCCACGCTACAGGGTTCATGCCACATGGGGGTGGCGGCTGTAGTAATGGGTAGCGCAGCTCCAGTGCAGTGGTTCTCAAACTTCAGCGTGCACCAGCATCACCTGGAGGGGGTATGAACGCAGATATGTGACTCTGACTCAGCAGGTCTGAGGTGGGGACTGAGATTCTACATTTGTAGCAAGGTCTCAGGTGACACTGACACTACTGGTCTTGGGGGGTGGTGCAGGCTTTGACTGGGAGCAGCCTCGTGGACTACCAGCTGGAAGGGAGTGAGGTTTCAGCCGCACCATGGATGGCTTCGACTATGTGCTAGCTCTGAGGACAGGCCCAGAGGGAAGGGAGAAGAGGACTGACCCTCAGCTCCCACCGCAGGCCATGGCCTTGTGCAGCTGCTTTTACTCACCCACACTCTGCAGGTAATGCTAGCCAGGCTCAAATACTGAAGTGTCCCCACAGACAGAGGTGCTGGCAGGGCCCTAGGGCTCTCAGGGAGGGGTGGTCCTTGAAACCTAGAGTGGCCAGAAAATGGTGGCTGGCAGGGTGTGAGAACTGGTGTGGACCCAAAGGACAAATGAAACCTGTACTGGAAAGGGATAGTGGGAGTGGGAAAACCTGCTGAGCAAAGGCTTGGGGAAGGGCCAGTGAGGGAGCAGGAAACCACAGCCTTGGGGAGGGTGGAAATAAAGGATGTCCCAGAGGCAGGACTAGAAGGTGTCATGGCAGCCTTCAATCGCTACTCTCCCTTCATGGGTGTGGAAGGATTTACCTACCCCAGGTCACACAGAGAGTCCAGGCCTGGCCAGAGCCCCTATCTTGGCCCCTTCCCAAGGACCCTTCCTCTTGATTCTGTAGTTTTGAGTGGTGTGGGGTGCAGTGGGCACATGTGTCATCTTCTGGTGCAGTCCTATGCTTGTTGCATCTTCAGTGGTATCCAAAGGTGAGCCTTCAGTCCCTTTAGGACAGAGACCATGAGCCATCCTGGTGTTTTTTCCTCCATCTAGCACCTGCCAAAGGACCGAGCACACCAGTACTTAATTTAAATGAACTGGTCTGCACTGTGTGTGTGAGTAGAGAGTCTATATGCTGTCACATGTGAATGTGGGGCATGGATGAGGAACATGTTGCACATGTGGGTGTAGTGTGTTTACACCATGGGATGTCATAAGGGGTGTAGGGAGTGATTACTATAGTAACTAATAAGAGAGAAATGGAGTGCGTCCACTGTGCAGGTGTACCTCTCAGGAGCACTGGAGGTGTCTGCACCTCGGTGTGACCCATAGGGGTATATATGGTGACTACATATTGGCGACTACTGTTTGGGGGCATAATAGCTGTGTGCACTGCAGGGTATCCTGTAGGGGCAAATGGATTGTCTGCACTGTAGAGATGCACCATTTGGGAAATATAGGGGTGCCTACTGTGAGGGAACATGAAAAGTGCTGAGAATGTAGACAGAGGCAGGACCCCAGGGAGAGGTATCTCCAGGAAGGTGACTGCCACCATCTCCCAAGGAGGGGCTGCCCGCTGAGGACACCTCAGTTCCAGGACTGGTCCTTACTCCTCCCAGGACTTGGGGACCTCCTTTTTGGGGACTAGGCTTTCAGGGCCTGTAACAAATCTTCCTCTGAACCAGGAATTTAACGTTTGCAGACTTTGGAGGCAACTCTGGTGAATTAAATGAACATTCAAATTTGGGGTACATAAGCAGTACAGGAGTAACTATACAGTGGTTAAAGTTCCACCCCAGGTTTGGGATTCTTGTATTTGCTCTAGTAAATAGTATGGTAAAAATATCTCCCAATTGGGTGGAGGTAAAATGAGAAAGCTGGCTGACTGGAGAAGCTCATACAGTGGCCTAGGAGGCTGTGCCACATGTCAGGACCTACTGCAGATGTTAGCCACACGCTCTACAGTTTGTAAAGGGCATCGTCCCAGATGCTCACAGAGTGCTGTAAGGCATAAGGCAGATACTGATCATATTCCAAGTTTACTAAGAGTACAACAGGGCCAGGCGCAGTGGCTCACGCTTGTAATCCCAACACTCTGGGAGGCCGAGGCGGGCGAATCACCTGAGGTCAGGAATTCGAGACCAGCCTGGCCAACATGGCAAAACACCATCTCTACTAAAAACTACAAAAATTAGCCAGGCGTGGTGGCAGGCACCTGTAATCCAAGCTACTCAGGAAGCTGAGGGCTGAGGCAGGGAGAATTGCTTGAACCCGGGAGGTGGAGGTTGTAGTGAGAGATGGTGAGCCTGGACAACACAGTGAGACTCCACCTCAAAAACAAAAAACAAAAAACAAAAACAAACCAAAAAAAACCAGGATAAAAAAAAAAAGAGTACAACAGCCAGAATATTGTCCATGGCTACCTTATTGGTGGGTAACAGGACCAAGGCCCCACCCTCCCAGCCAACTGCCAGGAAGGAGAGGAGGACCAAGTGCTCATGTTTGTCCAAAAAGCAGCCTCATCAGCGCATATGTGTTTTTTTCCCAATAACTCTATGTAAAAAAGAAGACATTCACGGTGTCTCTGGACCACATGTCTGACAGATACACCATGTGTATATGGTGGGTATGTGCTCTGTGTGATTACGTTTTCCTACATGTATAATGGATATAAAATGTGTAGGAAGAGGATCTGCCATGTGGGAGGTGAATTTGCTGGGGGCATCTGCTATATGGTATGGCTCTACAGTATTTGCAATAACTATATTTTGAGTAATCATTTACAGCATAAAATGTGTATTAATGTATGTGTTCTGGGTATTTCCTATTTCTCTGTGCATATATTGCGTAGGGCGGGTATACACCGTGCATGACGGGTATGGGCTCTGTGTCTGATTAGTATGCCGTGTGTGTGATGAGTGCAGGCTATACGTGGAGTACATGTCGCTTATGCTTGTGTGAAGGTTATACCCTGAGTGTGTGATGGCTGTATTTTGTGAGTATTAGTATACAAGGCATAAACAGTGCCTACAAAGAATGTGCTGTGTCTGAGGAGTGTATATTGTGTGGTGATGGGTATACTCCGGGGAGGGATGTGTTGTGTGACAGAAGTACTATATGGGTGATGAGCATATACTGTGACATATACACTGTGTGTGATACGGTTACATTGGGTAAGTGTGCATACACATCACATACGGAGCATATGTTGTATGTGTGATGGGTATACAGTGTTGGGTATAATGAGTAGTAGGTATATGTGGTGTATATAACGGGCTTACTCTTTATGATGAATATATGCTGTGTGGTAGTGCTAAATACAAACTTTGTGGCATAAATAAGCACTGTGTGATCGGTACACTGTGTGTGTGGTTGTGCAGTGAAGTTGCCATTGCGATGGGTCTGTTTGGTGTGTATCAGGCACCCTGGTATATGCAGACCATGATGGGAATATGGGATGTGTGCCTAAGTGGGAGCCGGAAGAGGGGAGTCATCCTGCGGAGAGGGGGGATGGCAAGCAGCAGTTGGATCTTCACCTGTTTCCAGAACCCCCAGACCCTTGAGCCCACCGACCACACTGTTTCAGGTTCTTCCTCAAGTTCTTCCTCAAATGCAACCAGAACTGCCTGAAGAATGCGGGGAATCCCCGAGACATGCGCCGCTTCCAGGTGGGTCTGGAGAAAGGGTTTCCCCTTGCGACCCCACCCTTTCCTGATGGAGGGGAGGGGAGGGAGAAGGGAAGGCTGTGACCCTGCCACCCTGGGAAAGGCCTCCAAGGCAGACCTCTGCCCAGCCCTGTGCCTCCCCAGCCTGGTGCCTGCTGGGGGTGGGGCAGCTCCTTCTCAACTTATGCTGGCTGCCAAGGGAGGCTTCATTAGAGTCCCACTTAAGAAGATGCTAATTGTGACATTTTTACATGATTAACGACCCAGGCAATTTGCATAGCGTGAAGCGGAGAGCAGCTGCCCTTAGCACATCCCCAGCCTGCACACCCCTCCCAGTGCAGGGCGGGGGAAGAAGGCAGCCCCAGTTTTCTCCCCAGAATAGGGCAGGGGCTCCTGCTGATGGGTTCTCCGGCTGATGCTGCTCCCTCCGCTTGCCTAAGACCCCATTCCTGCCTTGGAGGCCCGTGGATACAGCCCAGCATTCTGTGTATGCAAAAACAGTAGCCATTCTTTGCCCAAGGAGCCAGTTTTTTCAGGGGTGTTTATTTTTGTAGCTTCTGGGGAGTCAGTTCATCTGGGGGTGTCACCTGATCCAGCTGGCCCCCTTCCACCAGCTCAGACACTGCAGGACTGAAGCCCTCCTCCTCCCACCAGTGACCCTAAATTCCAGCATCCAGCCACCAGCCTCAAGGTGCTGGTTCCCCACCACATTCCCCTCCCGGGAGCCCCCGAGGGCCCCAGCCAGGCTGGCCTCGGCTCTCCCCGCAGGTGGTGGTGTCCACGACGGTGAGCGTGGACGGACACGTGCTGGCCGTGTCTGACAACATGTTTGTGCACAACAACTCCAAGCATGGCCGCAGGGCGCGCCGCCTGGACCCCTCCGAAGGTCAGGACCCCGGCCCAGCCCCGGCCGCCGCGGGCCCAGCCAGTCCCCAGGCCCCACCTCAGCGCGGTCCCCTGACCTGGGTCCTCTCCTGCCTCCCAGCTGCCACCCCCTGCATCAAGGCCATCAGCCCCGGGGAGGGCTGGACCACGGGCGGCGCCACCGTCATTGTCATCGGCGACAACTTCTTCGACGGGTTGCAGGTCGTGTTCGGAAACGTGCTCGTGTGGAGCGAGGTGGGCCAACCCCGCCAGTCTCCCCCTGGGCCTGGGGGCTGGGCCCTCCCCTGGCCGGTGCGGGACCTGCAGGCCTCCCCTATCCCCTCGCAGCTCATCACGCCCCACGCCATCCGGGTGCAGACGCCCCCGCGGCACATCCCCGGGGTGGTGGAGGTGACCCTCTCCTACAAGTCCAAGCAGTTTTGCAAGGGAGCACCCGGCCGCTTTGTCTACACAGGTAAGGAGTCGGGCGGGGGAGGGGAGGTCTAAGGTGCAAGGAGGGAGCCCCACCCCGCGCACTGATCTCCGTTCTTGGAGTTAGGAGTTAGCCGAGCTGTACGCTGTGGCCGCACCCCCAAGCGACGTCGGGCCACCGTCACCCATCTATGCCTGTGATCGCTCCGCTCGCAGGACCGTCTTTCCGTGGCTCTGTGTGTTTCCCTCCCTGGCTTCTGGCTCCTTAGTCCCTTCCCCGGGGCAAAGTCCCCCCCACAACCAACATTCTTTCTCCCTTGGCCATCTCACCTCCTGAACACTGTCTCCCGCCCGCAGACCCTCCAGGGTTTAGGGCCTCTCCAAAGGGATGTTTATTTCAAAGATGCCAATGGGATCGCTGCTCCCCGAATCTCTTGAATCTTTTCTGGGTCTCTTGGTTCCCCCACGCTACCCCAGGCCTCACTCTGCATGTACACGCACACACACATGCGTACATACACAACCCTTGCACGACGCCAGGGCGAGAAGTGAACACACGTGGAGAGGCAGTGTAGAACCCCCCAGCCTGGCTTTATTTGGCCGCTGACCGAGTCTTCCCCATTTCCATCTTCCCGCCCCGCCCCAGCTAAGCCACCCACTTCTCTCCAGCCCACTGCAGTCCCCACCATCGCGCCGCCCCCTGCACCGATGCTCACCGAGCCCTTCGAGAGACACTCGGTAGTGACCCTACTTACCCTCAGGGAGCTCCAGTCTAACCCGGAAAGGCTGAACAGAGAACCGCGTGGGGTGGTGGGGTCACACCGTCAAGGGGCTGACAATCAAGGAAAACCTCTGGTAGGGAGTGTCTGCTGAGCCCGACTGAGCCGAAACCCGAGGGCTTAGTGGGGAGGTTGACCTGGGGGAAGGAAGGGTAGTTGCAGGAGAAGGAATGACAAGGACCGAGCCCCAGAAGTGAGTGCTTTTTCTTTGCCGGGAAACTAAAGGAAATTCACTAAGTCAGAATTACAGGTGAAGGTAGGGCTTTGAGACTGGTGGAGTAGGTCGGGGACAGGCTATCCGAAAAGGAGGGTGCAGGGAACAGGAAAAGGGGAAGGAGAAGGAGAAGGGCGTGGGGAACTGGGTCAGACGCGCATACACACACACCCCTTGCACAACGCCAGGGTAAGCAGTGAACACAACACACGTGGAGATGCAATGTAGAATCTGGCCGCTGGCCGGATCTTCTCCACTCCATCCGCCCCAGCCCAAGCCACCCACTTCTCCAGTTGCTTCCCTGGGGTGCATGCAAACCTCTAGCCCTCAGATGCTGCAGAGAGTCCATTTGAGCCGTGATAAATGGAAATTGTTAAGTTTTTTCTTTTTTTATAATAAACTTCTGATTTGACCAGATGGAAAGAGAAAACTCTCCATCGAGTCCTGTCCTTAGGACTGTAACTCATATATGTATAGAGTTTCCCTTTTTTTTTTTTTTTTTTTTTTTTTTTTTGAGACAGAGTCTTGCTCTGTCTCCCAGGCTGGACTGCAGTGGCCGGATCTCAGCTCACTGCAAACTCCGCCTCCTGGGTTTACACCATTCTCCTGCCTCAGCCTCCCGAGTAGCTGAGACTACAGGCACCCGCCACCTCGCCCGGCTAGTTTTTTGTATTTTTTAGTAGAGACGGGGTTTCACCGTGTTAGTCAGGATGGTCTCGATCTCCTGACCTCGTGATCCGCCCGTCTCGGCCTCCCAAAGTGCTGGGATTACAGGCTTGAGCCACCGCGCCTGGCCAGTTTCCCTTTTTTCTAATCACAAATGGGTGCCGGTGTGTTCATGCCAAGCGCCTAGGGCAGAGGACAGAGCCTGGCCCAGTAAATATTTGTTGAATGAACAAACGAAGGAACTGAAACTTTCCCGAACCTCGCTGCCGGGCGTGCCTGGAGTTTTCCGGGGGACTTGGGCTGGGCCTGGTAGAGGGGGCTGCAGCGAGGCTCCTGAACTGGGCGCTGGCCTGCTTTTGGCGCCCTGCGTCTCACCCTGGGAGTCGGGGGCTGCGGGGGAGACGTCCTCCAAACGACGCCCCCCTCTCCAGCTCTGAACGAGCCCACCATTGACTACGGATTCCAGAGGCTACAGAAAGTCATTCCCAGACACCCCGGAGACCCCGAGAGGCTGCCCAAGGTACTCGGAGGGGTGGGGCGGGGCTGAGGGTGTCCTGCGGGCAAGGGAGTGAGGAGGGGCTCCCGAGGGCCCCTTCGTCGCCCCCAGGGGCTGCCCCTCCGTCCCGCTGTCTCTCCCCCTGTCCCCAGGAAGTGCTGCTGAAGCGGGCGGCCGACTTGGCAGAGGCCCTGTACGGAGTGCCCGGCAGTAACCAGGTATGGCGCCTTCGCCCTCCTAGCGCCGCCGGGCCCGGGGCTCGCCAGCACGCGGCGCCCGCGGTTGTCTCGGCCGTACCTCCCTCTTGTCTTCGCAGGAGCTCCTCCTGAAGCGCGCGGCGGACGTGGCCGAGGCTCTGTACAGCACCCCCCGCGCACCCGGGCCGCTCGGACCCCTGGCCCCAAGCCACCCGCACCCCGCCGTCGTGGGCATCAATGCCTTCAGCAGCCCGCTGGCCATCGCCGTCGGGGACGCCACCCCGGGGCCCGAGCCGGGTGCGTGCGCCGCGCCTTCCCGCGGTCCTCAGGCCCCGCCACCGCCCCTCCCCCGGCCGGCGCCGCCCCCTGACGGCCGCGCTCTCTCTGGCAGGCTACGCGCGCAGCTGCAGCAGCGCGTCTCCCCGCGGGTTCGCGCCCAGCCCCGGCTCGCAGCAGAGCGGCTACGGCAGCGGCCTCGGAGCTGGCCTGGGCGGCTACGGAGCGCCAGGAGTGGCCGGCCTCGGCGTGCCTGGGTCCCCCAGCTTCCTCAATGGCTCCACCGCCACCTCGCCCTTCGCCAGTGAGTGTCCCCCGCCGGCAAGGGAAGGGCTGGGGCCGGGGAGCGGAACGGGGCTCAGCCCCGCCCCCGCCCATCCCGGAGGGGTTGAGGCGCGGGCGCCGTGAGAGTCGACCCTGGCTCAGCCCTCGGGGCCAGGCCCACCGTCCCCGCCTAGGACCTCCCCTACCGCGGGACCTCAACCCCACCCCTAGGCTGCACATCCCGGGGTCCTGGGGCCAGAGTACTTTAGCCTTCTTTGCGGATCCGTTATGCACATCGCTTCTAGGCTTCCAGTCCCCATGAAGTGGGCTTTAAGGGAGGCGGGCGCCCATCTGAAACCTGGGACACCGCCCCCTTCCCATCTCGCGCTGGGACTTGGGGAGGAGGCTGGCGCCCCCTGCCGGAAGCCTAAGGAAACTCAGGGCTCGAGGGAAGCCAGGTTCCAGCCGCCCCCAGCCCCCAGGACTCCAGAGGCCGGGTGGACGTGGGGAGGATGTGGTCCCTGCGATGTCGTCTGGCACAGCGAGCGAATTCTGTGTGATCAGACAGAATTTGAGTTTCAGTGGCCAAATCAGGAGCTGCCGGGCATTCAGCAAGTTATTTCAACTTGTTTCCTCGCAGTCAAATAAGGTCAATTCCACCCCCTGCTAAAGGTTGATTTCGGATCTGAATGTGCCACTGTGCCTAAAGGGCCAGTGTTTGATTTCGGAGACCCAGCCCTGACTGTGGGCGCTGACCACGTCCCATCTGGCTTCTTAGAGTGGGGAGCTCAGAGCTGGGTGGACGGGCAATGTCTGCGTGTCATGAGTGAGTGACATTCCGAACGGCTTTGATGCCTTGTCATTTTACACTGCCCTCAAGACTCTTCCAACATCAAGTTCCAGATCAGCAAGTTCACAGGTCTTTTTAGCTTAGCTATTCAGCAGACATTTATAAAGCGCCCACTGTATGCAAAGCCCAGGGCTTGGGGGATCCCCCGACTCCTGTCACGTGCAAGAAGCCTCCCTATCAATCATAAGAGAGGTTGTCCCTGAAGTCCCAGGCGACTCTGGAGAGCTGGAGAAGTGGTGAAGGCTGTCCCAGAAGGAACTGGTCATGGCTTTGCCCGTGGTGCCCTCCCCTCTCCATGTCCCGTATTTGCCATTGCCGAGACTGCACTGTCTGTCCACCAGCCTGGCTTCCCTTGCAGGGCATGTGTCCTGCCTGCTGCTGTTTCTGGCTGAAGGCTTGATCTTGGCCCTCTCTGGCCTGGGCTCAACTTCTGGGACCCAAGGCCCCAAAAGCCAGAGTCCACATAGGCCATGGCCCTCTGGGTATCCCTCCCAAGGCCCTTGCCTCTCCTGGCTCTTTGCTCAGGCCAGGCTTGACTGCTCCTCCTTCCCTTCAGTTCTGGGGCAGTACCCTCACAGCCTCTCTGTGGGCGCCCCCTTGGGCCAACACTAGTGGGGCCTGGAACATCAGTTCCTTCCCGCACATACACTGTGGTCAACAGTAGAGGAACACACTGCCGCGGTGTGAAGAAGCCAGCCCACCTGGGGTCTTCCGATTCAGCAAGAAGATCAAGAATCCTAGAGCTGCTTAAACCCAGCATCAGCTGGAGACACACTGGACTTGAGGGAGGGTTGGTCCCATTTCATGATACTGTCTTGACGAAGGCTTACCCTTCCACCCCCCACGTTCAAGGTGCTTTGTAGCCCAACTCCAAGGGATGTCATTCTCATTGAGTTTGCCAGAACCTTCCTGGAATGACATCAGAACTGTCCCAGCCAGAGACTCAGGGGCTGTTTGCTTGGGTCTCTCTTTGTTCTTCTGCTTCAGCCACCAGCAACCCTGGAATGACTCGAAACTCCCCACACTACCTACCCAAGGTGCAAAATGCAGCTGTGAGCCCTGGGCATTAAGAGCTATAGTACTTTTTCTGGCATTGGTCTCAAGCCCTTCATCAGGCTCTGGGGGCCTCTCCAGCTGGCAGTAACTATTGTCTTAAAGGAGATGAGGCTGAGGACATTTGGAAGAGGGGCAGCCGTTGAAGGCATTATTGTATCAAGGGAAGTAGGAGGGTCCTCTGATGCCAAAGGCAGCCTTCTCAGGCTATTGCTTTCTTCCAGGAAGCCCCACCAACCCCACTACCTGCTGCCTGGATAATACCCAAATCACAGCCTTACCGGTCTTTACAGGAGAGAGGCAGGGAATTGGGTTCAGATGAGAATGTAGAAAGGTGGGATCCAGCGATGCCCTGGCCCTGAGCCCCCAGGAGAGGAGGCTGCAGGAAGAGGGGGCAGGCAAAGCCTGTGTGCAGGAGGCTCCCTTGCCATTCCCAGGAGGGCAAGCCACAGCCTGGGTGGCTGGGGAGTTTCGGAACAGGAAGATCTGAGGATGTAGATCCCTGCACTTTGCTTTAAATTGACCAGCTGGAAGTGGGAGATTCAGGAGACCCCCCCACCGGGCCCAGGCTGGAAATGACAAGGACCTGCATTAAGCTGTAAGGAAACAAAGTGCCCCAAGGTGCAGGGGGAGGTGGGAGAGGGACAGAGGAACATAGGAGACATTGGCAAGGAGAGCATATTTGAGGAGGAAGTTGGAATGCTGTTTGTGATGTTGGACAGAGAGGCTTGTAACAGAAGCTTGTGTGTTCCCCCAAACTTCATCCCTGACTACTTGGTCCAGCTCTTCTGTGACTCCTGAACTATGACTCTAGCCTTGTCACCCCAAGGCTCATAAATGTTTCCTCAGAATCCCTGGGGTTTTCAGCAGAAATCCTGAAGTAGTCCAGCTGTTGCTCATCTCATTTTTGGGGGTTACCTCCCACTGTTTGGTTTTATTGAATGTTCTGGTTTTGCTTTTGTCTTTACCTGGTCTGGCCCTGTCATCCCCAGCCCCAAGAAAAGGTCTTCAGAACCCTTGAGAAGGCAGGGCTAGCCCAGGACCCTCACAGCTCCCAGTGAGGTCTGAGCCTGGTACCTGGGTCAGCAGCCCACGTGGGGCCCCAGCCAAGCTGCTCACTCTGGTGCTGTCTCCCTGTTGTGTCTCCCACCGCCTTCCCTGCTGCGCCTGCCCCTCCCCGCCCCGCCCCGGAGTCATGCCCTCTAGCCCCCCGCTGGCGGCTGCCTCCTCCATGTCCCTCCCGGCCGCTGCCCCCACCACCAGCGTCTTCTCCTTCTCGCCTGTCAACATGATCTCCGCCGTCAAACAGAGGAGCGCCTTCGCCCCCGTGCTGCGCCCCCCGAGCTCCCCACCCCAGGCCTGCCCCAGAGCCCACGGAGAGGGGCTTCCAGGTGAGTGATCCACCCTCCCTCACTGTGGCAGGAAGGAGGGGCCCTTGTGGAGCAGCTGGGCAAGAGGGGCCCACTCCATCCGCATCTCACCAGTGCCTCATGCTGGCTGACCAGCTCTTCTTGGAGGACGGAGAGCAGGGAGCTCTGCTAGGGTCCAGGGAGGTCCTTCTGGCCCCCACTCCCCTGGCCTCCCAGCCTGGGATGGTCGCCACTCTGGATGCTCTCAGTTGACCACTTGGCCAAGGGAAAGAGACTCAAATCACAATTGATGAGGTCTAGAAATTACCCCAACACCCCATCCCCATCCAGCTGAGCCCAGAGCAAAGACCCTCGGAGCTGGTGGGCTGCACGCCTGTACCTGTGCCTCCCTGTGTCCACCAGAGGGTAGCACACACCACTGTGAGGCACTGGGTCGCTGACAATGGAAGGGGACTGACCTTAGACGAGGCTTAGCCCAGCTTCCCTCCCCACATTTTACAGATTAGGACTTGAGACCAAGTCATCTTCCCACATCCCATTCCTGAAATGGCTGTTGCCTCACTTTACTCACGTGCAGCAGAACCTTTGAACCAGTAGAACCTTTCCTATCCAAGTGGTGATTGGAAACTCACTGGGAGGACAGAGGAAGGGACTGGCTGTGGAAAAGGAGGAGGCAACAGGATGTGGGTGGGGCGGAACAGGTCTTTGTGTATGGGGGTAGTGGGGGCCAGGGCCAGTGTCTTCCGTAAGAGGCTTACAGGTGTTTTCTTATCCGGCTAAGGGATGCTTCCACGGGATCCCCTAGGACTCAATCTGGCACACAGCAGGTGCTTAATAAATAGTAGAATTATTGAATGAATATATGAGTCAGAAGGGCACCGTTCACACCCACACAGAAGGCTGCAGTGCAGTTTGTGGGGCACTGATCTGGAAGAGGTTGGGTTAGAGCACAGCCTATTGAGTATTCCCCAAAGCAATAATGGGTCAGAGCAACAGAGCTTAGGAAAGAATCAGTGTTGAAATTACGGCTGGGCGCGGTGGCTCAAGCCTGTAATCCCAGCACTTTGGGAGGCCGAGACGGGCGGATCACGAGGTCAGGAGATCGAGACCATCCTGGCTAACACGGTGAAACACCGTCTCTACTAAAAAAATACAAAAAGCTAGCCGGGCGAGGTGGCGGGCGCCTGTAGTCCCAGCTGCTCGGGAGGCTGAGGCAGGAGAATGGCGGGAACCCGGGAGGCGGAGCTTGCAGTGAGCTGAGATCCGGCCACTGCACTCCAGCCTGGGCAACAGAGCGAGACTCCGTCTCAAAAAAAAAAAAAAAGAATCAGTGTTGAAATTACGTAAGTGGCTATTGAAGAATTTGTCAGAGCCTTTCATGTGCCAGGGTACATTGTGAACCTTCTAGGAAACAGGAGATGCAAATATATTTGAGCACAAAAATGTATTTTTCTAAGAGCATCTTGAGATTAGTTTCTGGGGAATGGCCTTGAAATGCAGGAAGAGACACCCTCATCGTTTCCTCAGCCTGATGTGGGGGCTGATCAGGCTGGGATGCCTGTCACAAGAGCAAGGCCAGTGGCTTGGGCCCCAGAGCCATCTCCAAATCCAAGGCAGGGGCAGGTGGGGCAGCCACCAGGCTGAGGCAGGGGAGGGGGCTGTGGACAATGCTCTATGGAGCCTCTGTGCTCCAGGGTGCCTGTATGAGAGTCCGGAGACACTGGAAAGAGGGTGGGAAAGCTCAGGGCCTGGGAGGACAACTGAGGATGATACATGTCCACGGTGTCCCGCAGAATCAGCTGTTCTGGGGGCAGTCAGAGCAACTAGGTGCAGCCCAGAAACTTCTGAGAACTGTGCTAATGCCTGCCCTGCACACAGAATGGGGTCCCTTCCCACCAGGGACCCTTCTCTGCACAGCTCAGGCAGGCCTGTGATGGTGACTCAAATAATAACAGACTTTTGTGCCAGGGACGGTGCAAGGGAGCTGCTAGGTGACCCATCCAGAGGGTAGAGGGTAGCCCATCTTCAGGGAAGGACTTGCCCAAGCAGGGTTTGAAGAAGGAGGCAGGGGTTCTTAGTTGGGGAGGAATGCCCTAGATAGAGAAGACCTCGGGCTGAAGGTGTGGGGGTGGGAAGGCAGAGATTTGGAGCCCACGTTCAAAACATTAATAACCTAACATGGCCGATTACAGTGGCTCACACCTGTAATCCTAGCACTTTGGGAGGCCGAGGTGGGCAGATCACGAGGTCAGGAATTCAAGACCAGCCTGGGCAACATGGCGAAACCTCATCTCTAAAAAAAAAATACAAAAATGAGCTGGGTGTGGTGGCACATACCTGTAGTCCCAGCTAGTTGGGAGGATGAGGTGGGGGGATCACTTGAGCCCAGGAGGCAGTGAGCCGAGATTGCACCATTGCACTCCAGTCTGGCTAGCCTGGACAACAGAGCAAGACTCTGTCTCAAAAATAAATAAATACATAAATACATAAAAACATAACATACAAATATATGCCAACAATTTATTTAACTCATTAATGAGGGACATAACAGGATGACAAAGCAGCTTAAAGTAGACGGTGAGAGACTGAAGCCAGTAAAACAAGGAGGGCTGAAATAAGATTGCTGGCTGCAAACTGCTTCTACAGAGCAATAAACTTGTAACCTTCCTCTGGGGATTGTCTTTTCTACCAATGAGAAATCATCTGCCATTTCTCAGCCTCCTCCAAGTGAACATCCATCCAAAGAGCAAAGCCTGGGCCCTAGCCAGTAGCATGGTCAAAAGACGTCACATGCCCCAGAATAAGATGACTCTTAAGGTGGGCTTATTTGATAATGTTCTAGGTTGACTTTGAAAGGATACACAGTCACTTTTTTTGCCTTATTTCCAAGTTTGGGGTATTTTTTCTTAGGTGTGTCTGGAGCTTAGAATGTGAGGGATGGAGAGAACAGAGGGTCACCGATTTCTCCTGCCAGCAACGAGAACCATGGGAGGGAGTCAGGCAGGGGTGGGGAGTGGTGGAGTGATGAATTTCATAGGTTGGGGAGGCAGACAGGATGCTGCTGTGGGTATGTCAATCAGTACTCCTAGAGGCTGGCCTCTTTCCTTTTCTGCCCTGGTACATGTCCATGTGCTTGAGGAAGCAGATGGGCCCTCTGGAGGAGGCCACCCTGGGAGAAGGAGCCTGGGGTTGTCGCTCTCTTGAGGGAGGTAGGGAGCAAGGGCGTGGGCTGCATCCCCTGAGCATCTGAGAGGCACCCCTCATCCCTGATCTGCAGTGCTGCCCCCGGCCAGAGCTAGGGATGGCTGACTGCCTTCAGAAAGTGCTATATCGCCTGCCTGCTGTCTCCAGCCCAGAGAGTGACAGGCAGGTGGCTCCCCGGGTGGCACATGGCTTATGGCTCCTTTCTCCTTGACTACTGCAGACCAGTCTTTTGAGGATTCTGACAAGTTCCACTCTCCAGCCCGGGGGCTTCAGGGCCTGGCATACTCGTAATTACGGTAGGTCTCTGGCTGGGTCTGGCCTCCCCGCTAGCAGCCCCACAGGGATGGGGAGCTGGGGTCCAGGTCTTCCTCCCCAGGGCCCATCTATACAGCTTTCTGAGGTACATAGCCCACCCCAGTAACCCAAGCTGACCGGGTAGAGAGAAGTGGCTTCGTGTCCTTTGGCAGCCAGCCTTCCTCCCCGACCTTCTTCTCTCCCTCTCTCGCCCCACCAGGTCTGCAGCTGTTGTTCCCATGGAGCCTGGACTGGAGGTCCCTCTGGGATTCACAGCCACACCCTGGATGGTGGCACAGACAGATGCAGGGCCGGGGCCATGGGCAGACCTCAGCCCATGAGTGGAACGGGGAGGGGCCTTCACCCCATGCTCAAGCCTCCCGCTAGGAGCCCCACAGGCTTCTCTCGCCTCCCTGTCTTGGGGTGGTCAGAAGCCCCAGCACTGTGCAGATGCTCTTGGCAGGAGAGCATCCCAGGGAGGTGCTGGGATTCTGGGCCTCGCTGTCTGGGTCTTGGTTCCTCTGAAAGAGATGGATCTTGTGCAGACCAGGGATGTCGGGTGAGGGGAGCATGGGATGGGGACTGTGGGAAAAAGGACAGCTCAGGGAGAAGTGACCTGGAAAGGTCCTGTTTGCATCTGACCCATCTCAACTGGCCCAACATCCCAACTTCTGTGCAGTGAAAGGGCGGCGCCCGGAAGCCTGGGGAGGCCTGCCCAGGCTCCCATGGAGCTTCCAACAGCTGCTTCGCCCCGCAGCTGCCCCCACTTCCTTTGAGACCTGCACTCTCATGCTTGCCGCATCATGCCTCCCTGTGGGGGCTTTGGGCATGGAGGACGCAGAAGACGGGGTGCCAGGCCTCCTGTATTTGGATGTCTCATGGATTCTGGCCCACACACTCACAATGACTCTGGCTGGCCCCATGCAGTGGGCCCAGCTGCCCCCCAGGTGGCTTCACATTCTGCTCTGCTAAGTTTGGAGAAAACAGAACAATAAACCAGATGCAGGTGGCGCCCGCCCGGCCTCTCACCTGCCTCCTTGGTGTGAGTTTGCTTTTCTCAGCAGCCATTCAGCAGCTCTAGGGGCAGCTCCAAACCCTGCCCCGGGGGAGCCCTCTTGCGCCTTGGGCTTTTTAAACAGCCCCAGAGTTTGACTAAGCAAGTATTCCCTGCCCTATGTCTGTTCTTAGGGACTGTTGGGAGAGGGGGAGCACGCTAGCAGGCCTGAGCTCTGCCTGGGAGCATAATAGGGCCACTGAGGACTCAGTTGCCCAACTCTCTGGTCAGGACCAAAGTGGTGGTTGTCCAGACATTGCTGAGAACCAGGACAGACCAAACCAAATTTGACCCAGATGTACAGAGGCTCAGAAATTAGATCCAATCCAACACAGAGGCTGCAGGGCCATGCCTGGGCTGGGTGGGGCAGCTTGTGGTTTCCAGGGCTGTTTATCTGAGCCACACCCCAACCCCATCCCACCCCACCACCCCCAGGCCTAGGCACCTTATGGCTCACCTGCCTCAGAGTTTGGGTGGAAGGAGGGTAAGGAGGCAAGGTTCCTATGCCCATTCACTCCACCACCCACCCCTCTAGGATGAGTCCCAGTTGTCCCCTGAGATATGTCCCCTGGATGATTGGCTGGTTGTCTGACCCTGAAAGCCACTTTTTTGACCCATGATCCAGTGATCCCCGTGTCTAGCCCCAGGCCTCAGGCTTTCCTCTTTCTCTTCCTGGCCATGCTCCTGGGCTCTGGCCTCTGGACACCCTGGCCCTCTCAACCCATGCGTCCATGACCTGCAAATGCAGCCTTCTGGACAGGCACACTTGCCAGGGCTGCTCTTGTGTTTCAGAGGCCTCCACTTCTTTCTCTGGTGTTCTTGGCCAGCACCTGGGATTCATCTCTCCTGGACACAGGGCAAGAGGTCATGCTGCTTTCTGGTCATCCTGCCCCATTCTCAGTGCTTGCGTGGCCTCCAGCTCAGAGCACCAAAACTCACGCCCTGCTTTATTTGGCTCTGAGCAGCTCCTGTTGCCCAGGGCCCTCCCAGCTGAGGCCCTGCAAAGTTCTAATCTGCAGTGGACACAGGTGGTAACTGGATAGTGGTCACACTCTGGTTCCCAGGATGGGTCAGGTGCCATGGTGGATATAAATGAGACATGATGTCTATCCCTAACAATCCCACAATGCTGCTCAAGCCACCGTTTGAGTCCACACTGTCCCTTTCCTTCATCCACAGCAGACATAGCTAATCAATTACCATGTTTGCAGTGACCTGGATTGTGCCTCCCTAAAATCCATATGTTGAGGCATTAACCTCCCACATGACTGTATTGAGGATGGAGCCTTTAAGGAGGTGATTAAGACTGGATGAGGTCATCAGAGTAAGAGTCTTGATCCAATAGAATTGGTGCTCTTATAAGAAGAGTAAGAGACACCAGAGTGCTCTCTTTCTATCATGTAAGGACACAGAGAAGGCAGCTGTCTGCAAACCAGGAAGAGAGCCCTCACCAGGAACCAAATCAACTGGCACCTTGGCCTGTGACTTAACGGCCTCTAGGACTGTAAGAAAACAAAATTCTGTGGTTTAAGCCACCCAGTCCATGGTATTTTGTTATGGTAGCCCAAGCAAACTAATATAACATTTTTTTTTTCCATCTGTGAGCTGAGGGGTGCTTCCAGGAAATTAACCCTTTAGTGTTTCTGGCCTGCCCCTCCCACCTACATGGAGGAAAAATCACCAGTTAGGTTTTGTTGTAGAATATTGTTGGCAAATTCTGGGACAGTAATCCGAGGTGATGTGGACAGGACACCAACAGCCTCTGCTATGCCACAAAACCACCATGATCACAGAATCATTTTCAACAAAGCTACTGATCACAGTTGTTACTTGAGATGAAAACTATTAGCCAAGTCAATATCACACCAGGCCTTCTTGTAGTCTATAAATCAGCAAGTCAAACTGCTGACGACGAGTCAGTACAAGACTGGCCCGCCAGCAAACCTGGGCCTGTGTCTGGGTCTGTGACACCTTCTACAAAGCAACTGGGGCATCTTCTGGGCCTTGCAAATGGAACACCTTTCTGGACTTCCCACATTCCGTAGTCAAAGAGGTTCCTTTCTCAGTAGCACCAGCAATCCTCAGTCTGAGGATGACATTAAGCCAAGTGGCAGAAACTTGGCCTTGAGCTTACATAAATCTGTAGTGGAGACCCACTACCCAATAAATGCTGTCAAATGACCAGATCTTAGTTTAGCTCAGTCCTGAGACCTTGCACACAAGTAGAATTGATTGACTCGTTGGCATTCATCCCTACAGAGCCCGGATATCCCAGGCCAGTGATGAAAATCCTAACCTTAGCTCCAATTCCTATGTGAATATTGGTCAGGGTGGGATCATTTGCCTGGAATGGAAGTTGTCTTTGTTTCAGTTCCCCCAGCAGCAGACCTTGGGACAGGAGGTGGGTCCAGATGGTTTGTTTGGGCCGCAATCCCAGAAGGCACCAGTCAGGGGAGCAGGGAAGGGAGGCAGCAGAGAGAAGGAAGCCCAATACAGGATGCTACTGAGCACGCTACTACTGTGGGTTTTTCTGAAGCTTAATCCCAGCTGGAAACTCTGGGAGGCTATAAAATGCGTACGTCAGGAATTTTGCACCTGAGGAGCGAGGCAGCTGGGGTAGTTATACACCAATTCTCATCAGTCAGTGGTTAGGGCTTCTGGATGGAGTGGGAGGGCAGCACTAGCTTTCTGGCACTTCTCCAGTCTTCCCCACAGGTGATAAAACAGTCCCAGTAGCTAGGGAAAACACTCAGACAAAGAGAAGCAGGAGCTGACAGTTGGAATCAGACAGGTATACACAGAGGAGGTAAAGATGTGGGGATGTGGGTGGGGCACACACCTGGAGGTGGTCCCTGACAGTCATCCAGAGGAAGATGGTTTTTTCTACTTAAAGTAAGTTTGGAGTAGGCATGGATTTTTCCTTTATCTGCAGGTCCCACCTCTACCTGGGACCAGGTGACAGAAACTGCCCAGGCTATTTCTAGTTGAAGTACCAAGATGCCAGGTGACAAAGGGGTCCTTCTCAGCATCAGCCCACCCCCAGGCTTCTAATGGGGGTGGGAGTAGAATGGGCATCAGACCCTTGACTGCTCACCCTTCGGAGAGAGTGCATCTCCACTAAGTCCTCTGCTTTCCTCTTACAAATGTTTTCTAGCAGAACCAGGCTGCTGCATTTTGCATCTGACCCTAGGGACCAGAGAGCTTCTGGGGCTACATTTTGGCTCAGACAGGACCTGCTATAGACAGGTCTCATTGGCTCAAGAGAAGCCAGGCAGCAGCTTTCACCAGCCCTCTGCTGACTATTCTGCAAAATATCATTCTCCCTGCCCCCTGCCCATATTGGCAGAGACTTTTAACTTCTTCCAAAAAGAAAAATCCCCTAGAGAAATGGAAATTGCTGTGCAGTATGGAAAGGATGGTCTTTTTAAAAAATATGATCTTAGGCCGGGCGTGGTGGCTCACGCCTGTAATCCCAACACTTTGGGAGGCCGAGGCAGGTGGATCACAAGGTCAGGAGATCGAGAGTATCCTGGCTAACACGGTGAAACCCCGTCTCTACTAAAAAAATACAAAAAAATTAGCCGGGCATGGTGGCGGGCGCCTGTAGTCCCAGCTACTTGGGAGACTGAGGTGGGAGAATGGTGTGAACCTGGGAGGCGGAGCTTGCAGTGAGCCAAGATCATGCCACTGCACTCCAGCCTGGGTGACAGAGCGAGATTCCATCTCAAAAAAAAAAAAAAAAAAAAAAAAAAGATGTTAGAGCCCAGGCAGCTACTTGGGAGGCTGAGGCTGAGGCAGGAGGATTGCTTGAGCCCAGGGGTTTGAGGCCAGCCTGGGCAACAAGTGAGACCCCCATCTCTCAAAAAAGAAAATGGTGTTGGGTTAATTGGATAGTGATATGCAAAAATTGCATTTGACCTCTACCTCACACCATACACAAAAATCAATTCCAGGTGGATCATGGATGGAACTGTGAAACCTAAAGCAATAAATCTTTATGCCCTTGAAGACAGACTAGAAGCTTTTTGCCAGAGTGATATCCAAGGTCTATTTCCCTACCCACATGACCAACTTTGGATTGAAGCAAGCACTGGACATATTTGAAATGGTTCAAATGGTTCAAAGTCTTTTTTCACTTCCCTAGGAGAACTTTTCCAAATAGGAAAAAGTTCACAGTTCACAGTGTCTTTCTACCCGGGGAGAGACTAGGTCTTCACAGTTAGTGATTCCCCGAAGCTCTTAACTGCTTATCCTGGGGCAGCTGCCTTCCCCACCCTGTCCACAGCTCCCTCCTCTGCTACCACCTCAGTGGTAGTAACACCACCTACTGGATGATGGAAGGGAATGGGCCACCTCCTTGGAGCCACCAGCCTAGAAGTTGGCTGTTCACAAGAAGACCTTCAATGTGAGAGTTCTGATGGGTGCGAGGCATCGACCACAAATATGGACCTAGGATCCTCTTATCACTTCTCCCATGCTCCCCTTCTCTTCTCTCTCATTATGAGGTGTGTGTGTGTGTGTGTGTGTGTGTGTCAGGGTTTCACTCTGTCACCCAGTCTGGAGTGCAGTGACACAATCATAGCTCACTGTAGCCTCGAACTGCTGGGCTCAAGCAACCGTCCTGCCTCAGCCACTTGAGTAGTTGGGACTACAGGTGCCACACCTGGCTAATTTTTTGGGAGTAAGAGATGGAGGTCTCACTATATTGCCCAGACTGATCTCAACCTCCTGGGCTCAAGTGATACTCCTGCCTCAGACTCCCACAGTGCTGGTATTACAGGCGTAAGCCACCACGCCTGCCTTCATTATGAGATTTTTTTTTTTTTTTTTTTTTTTTTTTTTTTTTTTTTGAGACAGGATCTTGCCCTGTCACCCAGGCTGGAGTGCAGTGGTGCAATGACAGCTCACTGCAGCCTCAGCCTGCTGGCTCAAGTGATGCTCCTGCTTCAGCTCCCAGGGTAGCTAGGACCACAGGCATATGCCACCACACTTGGCTAATTTTGTGTGTGTGTGTTTTGTAGAGACAAGTTTCTCCATGTTGCCCAGGTTGGTCTCAAACTCCTGGGCTCAAATAATCCACCTGCCTCAGCCTCCCAAAGTGCTGGGATTACAGTTGTGAGCCACACGCCCAGTCATTAGATTTCTGATAACCAGAATTTCTTAATTGAATGTAGTCTAAGTTATCAATCTTTTCTTTATGGTTAGTGTTTCTTGTATGCTTTTAATTTATTTATTATTTTGCTTCACGCTTCCCCTCCCCTTTTGTATGCTTTTAAACGAATCTTCAGTGGGTGTGGTGGCTCATACTTGTAATCCTAGCACTCTGGGAGGCCAAGGTGGGAGGATCACTTGAGGTCAGGAGTTCTTCAAGACCAGCCTGGTCAACATAATGAAACCCCGTCTACCCCGTCTCTACTAAAAATACAAAAATTAGTTGGGCATGGTGGCGTATGCCTGTAGTCCCAGCTACTCAGGAGGCTGAGGCAAGAGAATCACTCAAACCCGGGAGGCAGAGGTTGCTGTAAGCTGAGATCGCACCACAGCCTGGGCAACAGAATGAGACTCCATCTCAAAAAAATTAGTTGATTAATTAAATTAAAATAAAATAAATTTTAAAATCTTCACTTACACCAAAGTCAAGAAGATATTTTAGAATTTTTCTTGTTTTTGGCTTTTATATTTAGGTCCACAATCCAACTAAAATTTATTTTTGTGCACAGTGTAAGCTAGAGATCAAATTTAATTTTTTTTTCATATGGCTAGCCAATTGACCCAGGACTATTTACTGAAATGAGTGTATTTTCCCCCACTTCATTGAACTGAAGTCTTTGTTATAAATCAGATGTTCATATATGTGTGTGTCTGTCCTGGATTCTCTATTCTGATCCATTCATCAGTTTATCTACCTCATACCAATGCCACATTATCTTAATAACTTTAGATGTATAGTATGTTTTGATATATAATATGGCAAATCATCCAACTTAATTCTTCCTTTCAAAATTTTTTATTTTTATTTTCAATTTTTTATAGATATAGGGCCTTACTATGTTACCCAGGCTGGTCTTGAACCTTTGGCCTGAAGTGACCCTCCTGCTTTAGCCTCCCAAAGTGCTAGTATTACAGGCTTGAGCCACCATACCCAGCCTGTTCAACTTAGTTTTTCATAATTATGCCAGCTACATGTGGTCCTTTTCATTTCAATACAAATTTTATAATCAGTTTATTAATTTCTATTTTTTAAACTGGCGGGCAGATTGCCTGAGCTCAGCAGTTCGAGAGTAGCCTGAGCAACACAGTGAAACCCCATCTCTACTAAAATGTAAAAAATTAGCCAGGCTTGGTGGCATGCACCTGTAGTCCCAGCTACTCGGGAGGCTGAGGCAGGATAATTTCTTGAACCCTGGAGGCAGAGGTTGCAGTGAGCAGAGATCGTGCCACTGCACCATAGCCTGGGCAACAGAGCGAGATTCCATCTCAAAAAAAAAAAAAAAAAAAAAAAAAAAAAGCCTGCTGGATTTTCATTGGGTTTACATTAAATTTACAAAGTAATTAATGGAGAATTGATGTCTTTAAAATATTGTGCATTTCAATCTGTGAATATTGTATATCCTTCCATTTATTTAGATCTTTTAAAACTTCCCTTAATAATGTTTTATAGACTTCTGTATGAAAGTTTTACACATATTTCATTTATTTCTATTTGATTATTTTGTGGTATTATAAATAGTATCATTTTCTTAATTTTATTTATTTGTTGTGAATATACAGAAACACAATGGATTTTTGTGTAATTATCTTGTATCCAGCAATCTTGCTTAGCCACTTATCCTTAGATTATCTTGGATTTTCTTAGCTACATACTTATGGCATCTGCAAAAAAGGACAGTTTCATTTCTTCACTTGCAGTCCTTATTTTTTTTATTTTTACTTATTTTTCTTGCTTAAATGCACTGGCTGCAACCTCCAATAAAATGTTGAATAGAAGCAGTGAGAGTGGACATCTTTGTTTTGCTCCTGATTCTGGAGGGCAAACTTTTAATATTTCACCATTAAGCATCATGTTTGGTTTATAGATATCCTTCTATTCCTAATTTTCTAAAAATGTTTGAAAATTATAAAAAGATGCCAAGTTTTATGAAATATTTTTCTACATATATTAAGTAATCAAATTACTTTCTCCATTATTTCATTAATGTGCTGAATTACATTAATTACATGTCTAATTTTAAGCCACTGCATTAGCTAATTATATGTTTAATTGTAAATGGCCATATATTCTTCTTCTTTTTTTTTTTTTTTTTTTTTTTGTTCAAGTGATTCTCCTGCCTCAGCCTCCTGAGTAGGTGGGATTACAGACGCGCACCACCATGCCTGGCTAATTTTTGTATTTTTAGTACAGATGAGGTTTCACTGTGTTGACCAAGCTGATCTGGAACTCCTGACCTCAAGTGATCTGCTCTCCTTGGCCTCCGAAAGTGCTGGGATTACAGGCATGAGCCACCATGCCTGGCCTTATTCTTTATACCGGGTATACCAATTATTAACACAGAGCCTATTTTCTCTTTCTCTCTCTTCCTCTCTCTGCACTGCTCTCTAAGAAGGCACTTACTGGTCCTCGCCCTTCCCTGCTTCTCCTGGAGAAGTGAAGCTTTCTGCAGACCACCTCAGTATCTCACACTGCCATGCTGGCTTCAGCTACCTTCTGGGAGCAGTGAAGGGAAAAACACAAGAACAAACACAAATTAATCTCTCACTAAGTCATTCTACTTTGATTCTAACCCATCTTTTTACCATTCTATTGTAACCATTAAGATTCAAACCCGGCTGGGCTCCTCAGTTCTGGGTCCCCTCTGTCTGAAATCCGGAAGAGTCCTCGTGAGTCGTCTGTTCAGGAGCCCCGACCACTCACTTCCAAAAGCGAAGGTGCTCAAAGCTCCCCTCCTTGCCTCACCTTGGCAGCGGGGCACAGAGAGGGTAGGAGGTCCTGGGTTTGGAGCTGCAGAGACTGCCAAGCAGAATGGGTAGGCGGGTCTCAGAGACCCCCACTGAAGACAGAATGGAAGAGAATTCATGACTCTAAAGATGCAGGAGAGGCTGCCTAGCAGGGCGGGAACAGAAACAAGACTTTTGTTTGTATACAATCCTTGAGTATTTTATTCCTTGAGAGAGAAGGCGCCAAGTGGTTACAGTGGAAGGAAAGCTGGCCATCCAGTAGCAGATTTGCTGTTCCCTGGGGCTCAGCATCCCAGCATCTTCATTCCCCACAGCTTCTCCTGCCCCTCCCGTGCCAGCCTGGGAGCGAGAGCTGCCCCGATGCACCCTCAGCTGGCAGGGTGTGAGGAGGAGGCTCAGGCTAGGCTGCCGGGGCTCCGGGCAGTCATTCCATGAGTCCAGTTCCTGAAGGGCTGATTCGTGTAGGGAAGAAAAACCCTCTGACTTGGCTCCTGCCCTTGCTGCCTCTCTGTGGGTTCCACCCATCTAGAAGCCTGCCCCCTCCACGCACCCACCCGCTCACCCAGAACTCAGTTCACCTTTAGGTGGGTGGGGGAGGCTCCAGCCACTCTCAGGCTGTCACTGCCTCAAGCCCAGCCAGCGCTGGCTTCTGTGGTGAAAGCTGGTTTGTCTGGGCTGCTCCCCAGGGCCTTCCTGGAGCTGGGCCTGGAGGCTGACCTTGCCAAGACAAACTGTGGCTGCCGGTGGAATGTGGTCGAGTGGTTGAGCAGGCCTAAACCTGGCAGGTCTGTCTGTGGTGCCCCCGCAGATTCCACAGCACAGAGCCCTAGAGTCAGGCGGGGCCAGGAACAGGTACCAAGAGACTTCCAGGCACCTCTCTGTCCCTTGTTGAGTGAGGCCGGGGCAGCCTCTCTTTTGGTCTCAACTGAAAGTGAAAAAGGCTATCATCAAGTGTCAAGGTTGACAGAATTCCTCAACCCACTTCCTCTGGGAAGCGGCTGTGCAGGAGAAGGCATGGTGGGGAGCGGGTGCGGGGAGGACTGTGCGCCTGTGTGGGTGTGGGCATAAAGCAGGAGTTGCCAGGGGAGGAGAAAGAGCTCCAGTAAGACCTCTTCTTCCCTTAACACAGCCCGGTGGGATGGGGCTACATTGCTGTTAGAGCCACAGTTTGTTTGTTTGTTTGTTTGTTTGTTTGTTTGTTGGAGACAGGGTCTTGTTCTGTTGCCCAGGTTGGAGTACAGTGGCACTGTCTCAGCTCACTGCAGCCTCGACCTCCTGAGCTCAAGCAATCCTACCTCAGCTTCCTGAGTAGCTGGGACTACAGGCATGTGCCACCACACCCAGCTAGTTTTTCTATTTTTTTAGAAACAGGGGTCTCGCTATGTTGCCCAGGATAGTTTTGAACTCCTGCCCTCAAGCAATTCTCCTACCTCTACCTCCCAAAGTGCCGAGATTACAGATGTGAGCCACCGTGTCCAGCCAGATCCACAATTTGTTCAGCATATACCATCAGCCCATTATTTTAGGTGGGGTTCGCTGGATGCAGAGCCTGAAATGGGCATTTGGGTGCACATGAAAGGGCTCTTTGGACAGAAAGGAGAGAAGAAAGCAGAACAGGGCAGGGGAAAGAGCTGGGCAAGAATACGGTCTCTGCAGGAGACCAGCACAGTCCCACACTGAGCCTAAGCATGAAGGGCACCTCAGTTGGACCCTGCCGTGACAAGGAGATGCCTCTAATATCCCTGAACCTGTCAACCACTGGCTGCAAGCTGCCAGAGGGGAGTGAAGACTTAAACCTCCTGGGCAAAGCAGCTCCCATTTGGCCAAGGGCAATACTTAGGAGAAGAGGGAAGCTGTGAGCTGTCAGCAGCCAACACTCACCCCAGTTGGGGGTGAGCACAGTGGCTGGTAAGGATCTGGTGGAACTCTAAAAGCCTCCACTCTACCCCTCTATCTAGTAAATCCGAGACCAGGAGCAACGCCCATCTTTATACCAGCCCTACTTCTTGGATGGCAAGGATTCCCCTTCTGTTTCAAGTGGGGCTTATAGGGAATGTCCTGGTCCATTGACAAACAAAGGGCAGGAATCCACCCAGGGAGATCAGGTGATGCTCAACAGAGCTGTGCAGCAGAGGTGGACACACACAGCAAGCACGCAGTTGACTCAATCATAGTCACTCCTTGGGAGGGCCATGGGTGCTGTCCACATCAGCTCTGCTGGCTCAGGACTCCCGTCATTGCCTTGGATGTCTCTAAAAGGTGACTCACTCTTCTGCCTGTCCTCCCACCTGCACCCTACCCAGGTTGAGCCCCATTTCCCTTCTCTTCTACCTCCCAGATCAGCAATGCTGAGCCAGTCCCCAAGGTAGGGTGAGGGCTGGCAGTCTTGCTGTTGCTCTAGTCTCTTTCCAAGATCTCACCTTGGCATCTGCTCCTGCTTCCCTGTGGTCTTCCCTTTTCATACTCAAGAGGGTGGTGACTCATGCCTGTAATCCTAGCACCTTCCCTTTTCATACTCAAGAGAGCGGTGGCTCACGCCTGTAATCCCAGCACTGTGGGAGGTCGAGGTGGGCTGATCACTTGAGGTCAGGAGTTCGAAACCAGCCTCGCCAACATGGTGAAACCCCATCTCAATTAAAAATACAAAACTATTAGCTGGGTGTGCTGGGGCATGCCTGTAATCCCAGCTACTTGGGAGGCTGATGCAGGAGAACTGCTTGAACCCAGTAGGCGGAGGTTGCAGTGAGTCGAGATCATGCCACTGCACTCCAGCCTGGGTGACTGAGCAAGACTCTGTCTCAAAACAAACAAACAAACAAACAAAACAAAAGAAAGGAAACTGTTTCCAAAACCAAAACAAAACAAAAACTGAGTCTGCTCTGTTTCTCCTTCTGCAATGCCCAGCAGCCACCCTAATTTCCCTTAGGCAATAGGGACACTACTGACTAAGTTGGGGAAGCTCACGGAAGTTAGAACAAAGGGATAAAGGGAAGTTCAAGGGACTCGGTGCAGTGGCCAGAGAGGAAGGACAGCAGCGTCCTCTGGGAGGGTGAGCCCCAGAAAGAGGCGCCCCACAGGAAAGATGACAGGAAGTGGAGGGAGCATGAGGGGAAAAGAAAACGCAGTGGCCAGAGAGGAAGGACAGCAGCGTCCTCTGGGAGGGTGAGCCCCAGAAAGAGGCGCCCCACAGGAAAGATGACAGGAGGTGGAGGGAGCATGAGGGGAAAAGAAAACGTGTGAAAAGCACCTCATGCTCCAAAACACAAAACAAGAAAAGTAGAGACTTCCCAGGAAATGGAATGACGTCGTTTTGCCATTTATTCTGCTAAGTATAATTTAAAATCCTGAACGGCTCACGCCTGTAATCCCAACCTTTGGGAGGCTCAAGTAGGAGGATCACTTGAAGCCAGGAGTTCGAGACCAGCCAGTGCAACATAGTGAGACCATCTGGCTCTACAAAAGAAAAATTAGCCAGGTGTGGTAGTGCACGCCTGTAGTCCCAGCTACTCAGGGGACTGAGGTCGGAGGATTGCTTGAGGCCAAGAGTTTGAGATTATAGTAGCACCACCACACTCCAGCCTGAGCAACAGTGAGACCTTGTCCCTTAAGTAAATAAATAAATAAAAATAAAAAATAAAACCCTGGACATTATATATGAAATAAGCATAAGCGGATTCTGGGGGAAAAAACAGGATTCTGAACGGTGGAGAAAAAGAGGCAGATTATCTAGAGGCCCCTGCACCCCAGGAAAGACATGGCAGAGAGTCCCCTGGGTTTTCTTTCTGTTCCACATATCCTAGATTTGGAACTTAAGAAGCTGGCAACCAGCTGGGCGCAGTGGCTCACGCCTGTAATCCCAGCACTTTGGGAGGCCGAGGCGGGCGGACCAGGAGGTCAGGAGATCAAGACCATCCTGGCTAACACAGTGAAACCCCGTCTCTACTAAAAAATGCAAAAAATTAGCCGGGCGTGGCGGCGGGCGCCTGTAGTCCCAGCTACTCGGGAGGCTGAGGCAGGAGAATGGCGTAAACCCGGGAGGCGGAGCTTGCAGTGAGCCGAGATCACGCCACTGCACTCCAGCCTGGGTGACAGAGCAAGACTCCGTCTCAAAAAAAAAAAAGAAGCTGGCAACCCAGCAATGCCAAGGTATGCCAAAAAGTAAAAAAAAGCCCCAGTAAAAACCTGCTCCTCTAGCCAAAGGACCAAGTGAACAGCAACCTAGTAAAGCTGAAACCGAGACACAGAAACTACTCTACTTCAGCCAAGCCTCACAGAATAAACTGAGGCCCCACCTACATCCGCACAGCAAAGGCCCAGTGGAGAGCCTAAATTCCACCCTCCCAAGGCTGCAATGAGGTTCCCCAACTAAGGGAGGAGACCACTACTACTCCTGCTGCCCTCCTCCCCCCACCTTGCCTAGTTCAAAGACAGGAGAAAAGAGAGAGAGAAACAAAAGTAAGATAAATAGCCAGACAACCTTGGCACCCCCACCCAGTCCTAGGAGTTAAACGAAGTAATAATAATAACATCAACCGCTGGCCTAAACTACTTGTGTTATCTGTAAATTCCAGACACTGTATGAAAAAAGCATTGTAAAACTTTTTGTTCTGTTAGCTGATGCATGTAGCCCCCAGTCAAGTTTCCCACGCTTGCTCGATTTATCACGACCCTTCCACGTGGACCCCTTAAAGTTGTAAGCCTTTAAAAAGGCCAAGTATTTCTTTCTCGAGGAGCTCGGCTCTTAAGACATGAGTCTGCCGACGCTCCCAGCCGAATAAAAAACCTCTTCCTTCTTTAATCCGGTGTCTGAGGAGTTTTGTCTGCGGCTCGTCCTGCTACACAACAATCACTACCAGAGCAGTGCCAGTGAAGACGGGGCGTACAGTTGAGCCGTCCATCTGTGTCAGCCAGCAAAGCGGCCTCCTCCGTGCTCCACGGTCTCACTAGTACCACCACCATACTGGGAACCACGTGAAGAACCTGGATTTCCAGCCTGTACTCTCCAGTAAAGAGGCGCCTCTCCCACTTCCTGCTGAGATGTGTCATAGGAAGCCTTGTGGAGAGTCAGGATTTTTGCCATGGCCCAGAGCAATTTATTAGACCACCTACCCTGCCTCTTCGCCCCCCCAGCTGTGGTGTCAGTGAAGATCACAGCTGGAGTCAGACTTCCCACCTTTGCCCATCAGTAAAATGGAGCACCTGCCCCCTACAGGTGTCAATAGAGGTCATTTTTTACCTCCACCTGGCAGGGAAGACCCGACCCTACCCCTCACCACCCTGCCTTGCCCTGCCAGACAGATTGGTGTCAGAATAAAGCCTGCTGAAACATAAAGTTTATATTTATTTATTCATATTTTTCCATTTTATTTTTAAAGAGGGTCTTGCTCTGTCACCCAAGCTGGAGTACAGTGGCATGATCACAATTCACTGCAGCCTTGAACTCCTGGGCTCAAGCAATCCTCCCCTCTCAGCCTCCCAAGTAGCTGGGACTACAGGCATGCACCACCACGCCCTGCTAAAACACAAAGTTTAAAGAAGATCCAGAGTCTGATAACACAATACAAAAAGGTCCAAGTTTCAGGCTGGGCACAGTGACTCACACTTGTAATCCCAGCACTTTGGGAGGCTGAGGCAGGCAGATCACCTGAGGTTAGGAGTTCGAGACCAGCCTGACCAACATGGAGAAATCCCGTCTCTACTAAAAACATAAATAGCCGGGCATGGTGACGCATGCCTGTAATCCCACCTACTTCGGAGGCTGAGGAAGGAGAATCACTTGAACCTGGGAGGTGGAGTCTGTGGTGAGCCAAGATCGCACCATTGCACTCCAGCCTGGGCAACAAGAAGGAAACTCCATCTCAAAAAGAAAAGTCCAAGTTTCAATCAAAAATCACTTGTCATGCCAGGAACCAGGAAGATCTCAAACCAAATAAAGAAAGGTCATCTATTGGATGTAACACCAAGATGCTTGAATTAACTGATGAAGATATTAAAGCAGTCATGATCAAGATACTTCAACAAACAACTAAGAATATGCTTAAAACAAATGAAAAATTTGCCTCAGCAAAGAAATAGAAAGTTTCTGAAAAAGTAGACGATAACAAGAGCCAAGTGGAAACATTGGAACTGAAAAAACAGAATCACTAAAATTTTTAAATTCAGTGGATGGGCTCAACAGCAAAATGGAAAGTACAAAGGAAAAAATCCATAAACTCAATGACAGACTAACAGAAATGGCCAAATCTGTAAAAAGAGAGGAGAGACTAAAAAAAAAAAAAAAAAAAAAAGATAAAGAGAACCTCAGAGACTGTGGAGGTATAACAAAAGAGCTAACATTAGTGTAACTGGAGTTCCAGACGGAGAGCAGGGCTGGGTGTGGTGGCTCATGTCTGTAATCCTAACACTTTGGGAGACTGAGACAGGAGGATTGTGTGAGCTCAGGAGTTTAAGACCAGCCTGGGCAACATGGTGAAACCTTGCCTCTACAAAAAATACAAACATTAACCACACATGGTGGCATACACCTTAGTCCCAGCTACTCAGGAGGCTAAGGTGTGAGGATGGCTTGAGTGTGGGAGGCAGAGGTTGTAGTGAGCTGACATTGTACTGCTGTACTCCAGCCTGGGCAATAGAGTGAGACCCTATCTCAAAAAAAAGAAAAGAAAAAGAAAGAAAAGAAAAGAAAAAAAGAAGAAAAATACTCAAAGAAATAGTAGCTGAAAATTTCCCACTTATCACTCATGTAATAAGGGACTTCAGCCACTGAAACACTGTTTTCTTTTTTTTTTTTTTTGGGGGGGGGGTTGTTCTGTTTTTTTGTTTTTGTTTTTGTTTTGAGATGGAGTCTCGCTCTCTCGCCCAGGCTGGAGTGCAATGGCGCAATCTCAGCTCACTGCAACCTCCGCCTCCCACGTTCAAGCGATTCTCCTGCCTCAGCCTCCCAAGTAGCTGGGACTACAGGCATACACCACCATGCCCAGCTAATTTTTGTATTTTTAGTAAAGACGGGGTTTCACCATGTTGGCCAGGATTGTCTAGATCTCTTGACCTCGTGATCCGCCTGCCTCGGCCTCCCAAAGTGCTGGGATTACAGGTGTGAGTCACCATGCCCAGCTGCTGGTTTTTTTTTTTTTTTTTTTTTGAGACATTCTCACTCTGTTTCCCAGGATGGAGTGTAGTGGCACGACAATAACTTACTATAACCTTGAACCCCTGGGCTCAAACAACCCTCCTGCTCAGCCTCCTCAATAGCTGGGACTACAGGCATGTGCCATCACACCCAGCTAATTTTTTAATTTTTTGTAGAGATGCGGTCTCACTGTGCTGCCCAGGCTGATCTTGAATTCCTGGCCTCAAGCAATCCTCCTTCCTTGGGCTCCCAGAATTTGGGATTACAGGCATGAGCCACCATTCCCAGCACTGAAACACTTTTTGAAGCTTGTATTGGTAACCTAATACAAGTAAGTCATCAGAGGTGTCTATATTTCATATAGCTGTATTTCTAATAAAGTTGTAATTAAAAGAACATTTGTAACTTAAAGTTCTAAGATGTCGCAGGGGTTGGGTCACTATATTGAGTGTACCGCCCCAATTCCTCTTCTCACATGCAGATTTTAGTGATAGTTTTAAATTAAATTTTGAACCTGTGCTTTGTTTTGTTTTTTTCTGAAACAGGGTCTCACTCTCTCTACCAAGCTGGAGTGCAGTGGTGCGATCTTGACTCACTGCAACCTCTGCCTCCCAGGTTCAAGCGATTCTTGAGCCTCAGCCTCCCGAGTAGCTGGGATTACAGGCATGCGCCACCATGCCCGACTAATTTTTGTGTTTTTAGTAGAGACGGGGTTTCACCATGTTGGCCAGGCTGGTTTCGAACTCCTAACCTCAGAAGATCCACCCGCCTTGGCCTCCCAAAGTGCTGGGATTACAGGTGCGAGCCACCGCATCCGGCCAAGCCTGTGCTCTTTATTTCCTCCATACTGCTTCATAAACTTGGGGACATTGAGCTTGGGATTTATCTCACAGAGGCTGAAGCCACCTTTGTCTTCCTCTCCGTGGAAATTAAATAGGTTTCATGTCAAGCATAGTACTTGTGATGTCTGTACAAATTAGGGCCGGGCGCGGTGGCTCAAGCCTGTAATCCCAGCACTTTGGGAGGCCGAGACGGGCAGATCATGAGGTCAGGAGATCGAGACCATCCTGGCTAACACGGTGAAACCCCGTCTCTACTAAAAATACAAGAAAATTAGCCGGGCGAGGTGGCGGGCGCTGTAGTCCCAGCTACTCGGGAGGCTGAGGCAGGAGAATGGCGTGAAGCCGGGGGAGCGGAGCTTGCAGTGAGCCGAGATCGCGCCACTGCACTCCAGCCTGGGGCACAGAGCAAGACTCCGCGTCAAAAAAAAAAAAAAAAAAAAAAAAAAAAACAAATTAGAAAAAGGTGTCTCTTCCTCAAGCCCCCCCCCAAAAAAAGTGTTATGTTAATATTTATTCCTTAACAACAGTAATTAAGATAAACATACAGGAGCACTTGCCCCTCCCGCAAAGCTGAAAGCCTTCGTGTCACCTGATAGATTAGCTGAAGCAGTATTCCTAGGTGAGAAATGTGTTGTTTCCAGAATCCAGAGGCCACCAAGCACAGTGCTTCCTTCTTTGTGGCAGGGGATACAAGATACAGCAATTAGTCGCTAACTTTGGAGGAGATATCCTGGCATGCCCTTGGCCAACAGACCCTGCAAAACTTGACCAAAATGGCAGGTCCCTGAATCCTCCCAGGGTTTATCTCCCACTATCTGGATTGCATGTGTCTCACCAAGGCCTCCAGTGTGCTAGCCATGTTGTGCTCATCCTGCCTGCCTGCATGACATCAGTAACATAAAGGATCACTGCAGTGTCTGCACGACATATGGATGGTACAGATACCTTCAAACTATATTATGATAGAGACCAGGAAAATTAACATAGCCCTAGAGCAAAACACTGAGTTAATATTTATGTGAATGAGGACGGTTTCCGATCTTCTTTTCTAATTGGGATGGAACTCTAATATAAAATCCACCACCATAACAAACTAAAAGAGAAAAAAATACATGGTCACCTCAATAGATGCAGAAAAAGCATTTGATAAACCTAATATCTGTTATAAAAATTATCAGCCAGCTGGGATGAGAGGAAAACTTCCACAATATGAGAAAGGGCATCTATGAAAACCTAACAGCTAACCCCAAACTGAATGTTTTTGCCCTAAAATCAGGAACTTGCCCTAAAATTAGGCAAGGATGCCCACTCTTACCACTGTTGTTTGTGCTTCTTTGATCTGAAAATATATGGCTTTCACAAAATTTGAGCAGTTTTCAGCCATTGTTTCTTAACTTTCATTTAATATAGTACTGGAAGTCCTAGCAAGTGTGATAAGGCAAGAAAAAGAAAAGTCTTAATATTGAAATGAAAAAAAAAATTATTCCCACTCACAAATGATATAATCATCTGTGCATAAAATCCTAAGGAATATATATATATTTTTGGAAAAAAACAGCTCCATGGCCAAGCATGGTGGCTCACACGTGTAATCCCAGCACTTTGGGAGGCCAAGACAGGAGAATTGCTTGAGGCCAGAAGTTCAAGACCAGCCTGAGCAACATAGGGAGACTCCATCTCTACAAAAAAATGTTTAAAATGGCCAGAAATAGTGGTGTGTGCCTGTGGTCCCAGCTACCTGGGAAGCTGACGCAGGAGGATCACTTGAGCCCAGGAGTCTGAAGCTGCAGTAAGCTGGATTGCGCCACTGCAGCATAGAGCCTGGGCAATAGAGGGAGACAGCTGTAAAAAAAAGAAAAAAGAAGCTCCTAACTAATATTCAAGTTTATCAAGATCACAGGATTTGAGATCAATATACAAAAATCAACTACAGTTCAATATATTAGCAAGGAACAATTAAAAACAAAATTAAAAAAATAACACCTGCATTTGTTTGCTAGGACTGACATTAAAAAGTACCACAAACCAAGTGGCTAAAACGACAGAGATTTGGCCGGGCGCGGTGGCTCAAGCCTGTAATCCCAGCACTTTGGGGGGCCGAGATGGGCGGATCACGAGGTCAGGAGATCGAGACCATCCTGGCTAACACGGTGAAACCCCGTCTCTACTAAAACATACAAAAACTAGCCGGGCGCGGTGGCGGGCGCCTGTAGTCCCAACTACTCGGGAGGCTGAGGCAGGAGAATGGCGTGAACCCGGGAGGCGGAGCTTGCAGTGAGCTGAGATCCGGCCACTGCACTCCAGCCTGGGCGGCAGAGCGAGACTCCGTCTCAAAAAAAAAAAAAAAAAACGACAGAGATTTATTTTCTCACAGTTCTAGAGGGTAGAGGTCAAAGATCAAAGCATCAGCTGATTTGGTTTCTCTTAAAGCCTCTCTCCTGGCCCTACAGGTGCCTGCCTTCTCCCTATGTTTTCACATGGTGGACAGAGAAAGCTCTTGTGTCTCTCTCCTCTCCTTTCCTTTTTTTTTTTTTTTTTTTTTGAGACAGTCTCGCTCTGTCGCCCAGGCTGGAATGCAGCGGCGCAGTCTCGGCTCACTGAAACCTCCACCTCCCCGGGTTCAAGTGATTCTCATGCCTTAGCCTCCTGAGTAGCTGGAATTACAGACTCGCGCCACCAACCCCAGCTAATTTTTGTTTTTTCAGTAAAAATGGGATTTCGCCATGTTAGCCAGCCTGGTCTCAAACTCCTGACCTCAAGGGATCCGCCCACCTTGGCCTCCCAAAGTGCTGGGATTACAAGTGTGAGACACCGCGCCAGCCTCTCTCTTTTCTTAAAGGGACACTAGTCATACTGGATTAGGGCCCACCCATGTGAACTTAATTACTTAATTACTTCTTTAAGATTCTGTCTCCAAATACAGTCACAATCTGAAGTACTGGGGGTTAGGACTTCAGCATATGAATTGGGGTGACATAGTTCAGCCCATAAAAATACCATTGATAAGAGCTCAAAAAATGAAATACTTCAATATAAATCGAACATAAGATGTGCAGGATCTGTATGCTGGAAACTACAAAAACGCCAATGAAAGAGATAGAAGAAGACCTAATAAGCGAATAAACACACAGTGTTCAAGGATTGGAAAGCACAGTTAGTATAGTTTTGTTTTGTTGTTGTTGTTGTTTTTGGGACAGTCTTGTTCTGTTGCCCAGGTTGGAGTACAGTGGCATGATCTCAGCTCACCAAAATCTCCGCCTCCCAGGTTCAAGCAATTCTCCTGCCTCAGCCTCCCGAGTAGCTGGGATTACAGGCACACACCACCATGCCCAGCTAATTTTTGTATTTTTTAGTAGAGACGGGGTTTCACTGTGTTGGCCGGGCTGATCTCAAACTCCTGACCTCGTGATCCGCCCACCTCAGCCTCCCACAGGCATGAGCCACCATATCCAGCCTCACAGTATAGTTAAGATGCCAATTGTCCCCAAATTGACCCACAGATTTAATGCAATTCCAATCAAAATCCTAGCGAGATTCTTTGGAGATAGACAAACTGAATCTAAAATGTGTATGGAAAGGTAAGAAGACAATAATAGCCAAAACAAGTTTGAAAAGCAAAAGGCATGGGATTCACACTGCCCATTTGTGTGTGTATGTGTGTGTGTTTCCCAGATTGATGTTTGTTTGTTTGTTTTTGAGACAGAGTCTTGCTCTGTTGCCCTGGCTGGAGTGCAACGGTGCAATCTCAGTTCACCACAACCTCTACCTCCCAGGTTTAAGCAACTCTCGTGCCTCAGCCTCCCAAGTAGCTGGGATTACAGGTGTACGCCACCATGCCCAGCTAATTTTTGTATTTTTGGTAGAGACAGGGTTTCACCATGTTGACCAGGCTGGTCTCGAACTCCTGACCTCAGGTAATCCACCCACCTCAGCCTCCCAAAGTGCTGGGATTACAGGCATGAGCCACTGCACCCGGCCTCCCAGATTGTTTTATTGTGGTAAAGTATGGATAAGATAAAATTTACCATTTAACTTTTTTTTTTTTTTAAGATATGGAGTCTCACTATGTTGCCCAGGCTAGATTCGAACTCCCAGGCTGGAGTGATCCTCCTAGCTCAGCCTCCTGAGTAGCTGAGGCTACAGGCACATGCCACCACATCAGACTAATTTTTGTACTTGTGGTAGAGATGAGGTTTCACCATGTTGGCCAGGCTGGTGTCAAACTCCTGGCCTCAAGTGATCCACCTGGCTGGGCCTCCCAAAGTGCTGAAATTACAGGCATGAGCCACTGTGCCCAGCCCACCAACACTTTTTATTGTTAATTTTATTGATAGTAGCTATTCTAATTTAGGGTGTAAAGTGATATCTCATTTCAATTTGTATTTCCCTAATGACTAATGATGTTGAGCATTTTTTCATGTGCTTATTGGCCATTCATGTATCTTCTTTGAATAAATGTTTATTAAAGTTACTTGCCCATTTTTGAATTAGTTTAGTTTTTTTTTTTTTTTTTTTGATGTTGAATTGTAGAAGTTCTTTACATATTCTGGATATTTAAATTTCTGCAATTTTTTTTTTGTTGTTGTTTGTTTTTTTGAGACGGAGTCTCACTCTGTCGCCCAGGCTGGAGTGCAGTGGTTGGATCTCAGCTCACTGCAAGCTCCGCCTCCCGGGTTCACGCCCTTCTCCTGCCTCGGCCTCCCAAGTAGCTAGGACTACAGGCGCCCACCACCTCGCCCGGCTAGTTTTTTGTATTTTTTAGTAGAGACGGGGTTTCACCGTGTTAGCCAGGATAGTCTCGATCTCCTGACCTCATGATCCGCCCGTCTCGGCCTCCCAAAGTGCTGGGATTACAGGCTTGAGCCACTGCGCCCGGCCTATTTCTGCAAATATTTTCTACCATTCTGTGGGCTGTCGTTTCACTCTCTTCTTTGATGCACAAAAGTTTTTAATTTTGATGAGGTTCACCTTACCTGTTTTTTCTTTTGTTGACTGTATTTTGGTGACATATCCAAGAAATCATTGACAAATTCAACGTCATGAAGATTTTTCCCTGTTTTCTTCTCCTAGGAATTTTATGGTGTTAGCTCTTCGGTGCAGGGTTTTGATCCATTTTGAGTTAATTTTTGGATATGGTGCAATGTAAGGATCCAGCTGCATTCTTTTGCATGTGCACACTACCTGGTTTTTAGATGTATCATAAAGCTACCATAGTCAAGGCACTGTGGTATTGGCAAAAGGACAAATACATACCAATGCAACAAACTAAAAATTCTAGAAATAGACCCACATAAATATGGTCAGCTGATTTTTGACAAAGATGTAAAGATAATTCAATGAAGAAAGAACAGCCGTTTCAACAAAAGGTGCTGGAACAACTGGACTTCCATATGCAAAAAAAAAAAAAAAAAAAACCTAGACTAACATTTCATATATATATATATATATAAATTAACTCAAAATATATGATAAACCTAAATTAATATGTAAAACTATAAAACTCTTTGACTTAGGAGAAAATATTCATGATCTTTTGTTAGTCAAAGAGCTTTCAGATAGGACACAAAAAACACCATCTATAAAAGAAAAAATGGATACATTTTTCTCAAAATTTAAAACTTCTGCTCTGCAAAAAACACTCTTAAGAGAATAAAAAGTTCTTTCCTTTAGTCACTGCAGCAGCAGCTGTATGTCCAAGCTTGAGAAGAGACCGGCCTCTAAGAATCTCCACTGTAGCAAAAAGATAGTCTGGCTGGACCCTAGCAAGACCAACAAAATCGCCAATGCCGACACCTGCCAGCAGATTTGAAAGCTGATCAAAGATGGGCTGATAATCCCAAGCCCCTGACTGTCCTTTCCTGGGCTTCATGCAGGAAAAGCACCTTGACCTGCTAGGAGGGCAGGAATATGGGCATAAGTAAGTGAAAGGATACTGTCAATGCTCAAGTGCCAAAGAAGTTACCCTAGATGAGGAGGATGCAAATTCTGCATCAGCAGCTCAGAAGATACTGGGAATCTAAGAAGACTGGCTACCACATGTATCACAGCCTATACCTGAAGGTGAAAGAGAACGTGTTCAAAAATACATGGATTCTTATGGAACACATGCACAAGTTGAGGTCTAAGACCAAGGAAGCATACAAATGTATTCACCTCCAGTCCAAGAAGGTTCATCAAGGATCTGTCCAAGGAGGTAGAGACAAAGAAAAAAAGCACCCCCCACCCTCCTTGTCTGTACACAGTGGCCTCAGCAATTATATAGACCAATCACTCAAATAAAACAAGTCTCTTTTTTTGCCTTAAGAGACAGAGGGAGAGAGAATGAAAAGACAAGCCACGGATTGGGAGAAAATATTTACAAATCATATATCAGACAAAGGACTTGTATCTAACTCTCAAAACTTAAAAGTAAGAAAATAAACAATGCAATTTTTAAATGGGCAGTTTATTTTATTTTATTTTATTATTTTATTTTATTTTGAGACGGAGTCTCGCTCTGTCACCCAGGCTGGAGTGCAGTGGCCGGATCTCAGCTCACTGCAAGCTCCGCCTCCCAGGTTTACGCCATTCTCCTGCCTCAGCCTTCTAAGTAGCTGGGACTACAGGCGCCCGCCACCTCGCCCGGCTAGTTTTTTGTATTTTTTAGTAGAGACGGGGTTTCACCGTTTTAGCCAGGATGATCTCGATCTCCTGACCTCGTGATGCGCCCGTCTCGGCCTCCCAAAGTGCTGGGATTACAGGCTTGAGCCACCGCGCCTGGCCAATGGGCAGTTTAAAACAAAACTCTGCAGTTTAAAAAAATAAAAACAATCCAATTATAAAATGGGCAAAAGATATAAACAGATATTTTTCCAAAGAGGAGATTTAGGTGACAAATAAGCACGTGAAAAGATGTCCAACATCCGTAGCCATTGGGGAAATGCAAATTAAAGTCACACTATTTCACTACACACCTATTAGAACAGCTAAAATAGGTGCGGAATGAACAGCTAAAATAACAAGTCATGGTAACACCAAGTGGTGACAGGTGTGCAGAGAAGCTGGCTCTCTCCTACATTCCTGATGGGAATGTAAATGGTACAGACACTCACATACACTTACTCTATGATCCAGCAATCACACCCTTGGGCATTTATCCCAGAAAAATGAAAACTTATGTTCATTCAAAAATCTGTTCTTGAATGTTCCTATTAGCCCTATTTATAATAGCAAAATACTGGAAACAACTCAAATGTCCCTTAATGAGTGAATGGTTGAACAAGCTCTGGAACATCCATATAAAGCAATATCACTCTGCAATAAAAGGATATGAACTATCGAGGCATGCAGCAACCTTGATGAATGTCAAAGGCATTATGCTTAGTGAAAAAAAACTCCATCTCAAAAGGTTATGTGCTGTATTATTCCATTCCTATAACATTCTCTAAATGACAAAACTATAGAAATGAGAGAACAAATTAGTAGTAACCAAGAGAAAGAAATGGAGATGGGGGAGGCAACAGACACAAATACAAAAAAGTAGCATAAGGGAGTTCTTTGGCGGTGAGGGAACAGTTGTGTATCTTGATTGTGGTGGTGGTTACACAAATCTATACATAGGATAAAACTGCACAAAACTAAACACAACACACACACCACACACACACACACACACAAATGGATACAAGGTTTTGGGGTTTTTTTAATGCCAAAAACTGAACGAGGTCTGTAATCGAGTTGACTGTAATGTACCAATGTCAATTTTCTCATTTGGATGTTTGTATTAGTTTGCTAGGGCTGCCACACCAAGTACCACAGACTGGGTAGCTTAAACCAACAAAAGTATTTTCTCTGCCAGGTGCGGTGGCTCGCGCCTGTAATCCCAACACTTTGGGAGGCTAAGGAGGGGGGATCCCCTGAGGTCAGGAGTTGGAGACCAGCCTGGCCAATCAACATGGTGAAACCCCGTCTCTACTAAAAATATAAAAATTAGCCAGGCATGTTGGCAGGCGCCTGTAATGCCAGCTACTTGGGAGGCTGAGGCAGGAGAATTGCTTGAACCCAGGAGGCGGAGGTTGCAGTGAGCTGAAATTGCGCCACTGTACTCCACTCTTGGTGACAGAGCAAGACTCTGTCTTGGAGAAAAAATATATATATATTTCCTCACAATCTTGGAGTCTGGAAGTCCAAGGTCAGCAGATTTTATTCCTCCTGAAGCCTCTCTCCTTGGCTTGTAGATGGATGTCTTCTCTCTGTGTCCTCATATGGTCTTCCGTCTGTGTGTATCTGTGTCCAAATCTTTTTTTTTCTTTTTTTTCGAAACAGGGCCTCTCTTTGTCACCCAGGCTAGAGTGCAGTGGCTCAAGCAATACTCCCACTTCAGCCTCCCAAAGTGCTGGGATTACAGGCATCAGCTAATGTACCCGACCTCCTCTTCTTATAAGAACACCAGTCATATTGGAGGGACCATCCGTTTGACCTCATTTGACCTTAATTACATCTTGAAAGACCCTATCACCACATACATTCTGAGGAAGTTGGGGTTAGGACTACAACATATGAATTTGGGAGGAAGATGATTAGAGCCATACGATATTGTACTGAGCTATATGTCACCACTGGGGGAATAGTTAAACGCGCATGGATCTCTTTGTACTGTGTGAACAACTTCCTGTGAACCTACAATTATTTCAAATAAAAAGTTGGCCAGGTGTGGTTTCTCATCTGTGTAATCCCAGCACTTTGTGAGGCTGAGGTGGGCCAATCACTTGAGGTCAGGAGTTTGAGACCAGGCTGGCCAATATGGTGAAATCCTGTCTCTACCAAAAAATACAAAAATTAGCCAGGCTTGGTGGCGCATGCCTGTAGTCCCAGCTATTCGGGAGGCTGAGGTGGGAGGATGTCTTGAACCCGGGAGGGAGAGGTTGCAGTGAGCCAAGACCACACCACTGCTGTTCAGCCTGGACAACAGAGACTCTGTCTCAAAAAAAAAAAAAAAAAAAAAAAAAAAAAAAGTCCAGGCACAGTGGCTCACACCTGTAATCCCAGCACTTTGGGAAGCCAAGGTGGGCAGATCACCTGAGGTCGGGAGTTCAAGACCAGCCTGACCAACATGGAGAAACCCTGTCTCTACTAAAAATGTAAAATTAGCCAGGCATAGTGGCGCATACCTGTAATCCCAGCTACTCGGGAGGCTGAGGCAGGAGAATCGCTTGAACCCGGAAGGCGGAGGTTGCAGTGAGCCAAGATTGCACCATTGCATTCCAGCCTGGGCAACAAGATTGAAATCAGTCTCAAAAAAAAAAAAAAAAAGTTAAACAATGGGGAAAAGATGTAAAGACATTACATCAAAGAATATATATGAATGGTAACTAAGCACATGAAAAGACATTCAGCATCATTAGTCATTAAGGGAAATGTAAATTAAAACCAAAATGAGAAATCATTACATGCCTATTCTGATAACTAAAATTAAAAATAATACCTAATGCTGATGAGAATGCAGAGCAACAAGAACTCTCATAATTGCTTGTGGGAATTCAAAATAATACAGCCGCTCAGGAACAGTTTCTTGTAGTTACACATACACTTATCACATGACCCAGCAATCCTACTTCTAGGTATTTATCCTAAAAAATGAAAAGTATGGCCGGGCGTGGTGGCTCAAGCCTGTAATCCCAGCACTTTGGGAGGCCAAGACGGGCGGATCACGAGGTCAGGAGATCGAGACCATCCTGGCTGACACGGTGAAACCCCGTCTCTACTAAAAAATACAAAAAAAAAAAAACTAGCCGGGCGAGGTGGCGGGCGCCTGTAGTCCCAGCTACTCGGGAGGCTGAGGCAGGAGAATGGCGTGAACCTGGGAGGCGGAGCTTGCAGTGAGCTGAGATCCGGCCACTGCACTCCAGCCCGGGCGACAGAGCGAGACTCCATCTCAAAAATAAATAAATAAATAAAAATAAAAAGTATATTCACACAAAAACCTGTACATGTTCACGGCAGCATTATTCATAATGGCCAAAACAACGTAAATGTCCTTCAATGGGTAAATAGGTCCACAAGATGGGATACTGCTCAGAGATAAAAGGGACAAATGATTGATACACGCCACAACATGGATGACTCTGAAATGCATGATGCTAACTGAAAGAACCTAGACTCGATAGATTGCATACTTTATGATTCCACTTACATCACACTCTGGGAAGGGCAAAACTATAGCCACTTCAGCTCTCTTTTGGTTCCTGTTTGCATAGTTTTTTTTTCCATCTCACCTTCAACCTATTTGTGTCTTTGAATCTGAAGCATGTCTGTTGAAAATAACAAATAGATTTCATTTTTTCTTTTTCTTTTTCAGACAGAATCTCACTTTGTCCCCCAGTCTTGAGTGCAGTGGTACAATCTCAGCTCACTGCAGCCCCGATCTCCCGGGTTCAAGCGATCCTCCTGCCTCAGTCCCCCAAGTAGCTGGGACTACTGGCATGCACCACCATCCCCAGTTAATTTTTGTATCTTTAGTAGAGACAGGGTTTCACCACGTTGCCCATGCTGGTCTCGAACTCCGCTCACCTTGGCCTCCCAAAGTGCTAGGATTTCAGGCGTGAGTCACCGTGCCTAGCCAACAAATAGTTGAGTCATTTTTTTTTTTTTTTTTTTTTTTTGAGACGGAGTCTCGCTCTGTCACCCAGGCTGGAGTGCAGTGGCCGGATCTCAGCTCACTGCAAGCTCCTCCTCTCGGGTTCACGCCATTCTCCTGCCTCAGCCTCCCGAGTAGCTGGGACTACAGGCACCCGCCACTTCGCCCGGCTAGTTTTTTGTATTTTTTAGTAGAGACGGGGTTTCACCGTATTAGCCAGGATGGTCTCGATCTCCTGACCTCATGATCCGCCCATCTCGGCCTCCCAAAGTGCTGGGATTACAGGCTTGAGCCACCGCGCCCGGCCAAGTCATATTTTTTAATCCATTATGTCAGTCTCTGCTGTATAATTAGAGGGCTGGTTTGCTTGTTGTTTGTTTGTTTGTTTGTTTGTTTTTGAGACAGAGTCTCGCTCTGTTGCCAGGCTGGATGGAGTACAGTGGTGCCATCTTGGCTCACTGCAACCTCCGCCTTCCGGGTTCAAGCAATTCTCTTGCCTCAGACTCATGAGTAGCTGGGACTACAGGTGCGTGCCACCACGCCCAGCTAATTTTTGTGTTTTTAGTACAGACGGGGTTTCACCATATTGGCCAGGATAGTCTCAATCTCTTGACCTCATGATTCGCCTGCCTCGGCTTCCCAAAGTGCTGGGATCGCAGGCGTGAGCCACCATGCCTGGACAAGGGTTAACCCACTTACATTTAAACTGATGAGGTAAGATTTACATCTGCCATTTTGCTGTTTGTTTTCTGTCTTTTTTTTTTTTTATTCTTCTTCTTCCATTGCTGCCCTTCTGTGTTAAATAAATATTTTCCACTGTATCGTTTTAATTCCCCTGTTCTTCCTTTCCTATATATTTTTTGAGTTGTTGTTTTCTTGGTGGTTGTGCTGGGGATTACAATAACATCTTAACTTTTAACATCTAGGTTGGATTAATGCCAACTTAATTTCAATTAATACCAACATAACTTAATTTCAATTAGTTTTCTCCCATTTAGTTCCATTTCTTCCCGCCCCTTTGTGCTTTTTATTTTTTTATTTTTTTTGAGACGGAGTCTCACTCTGTCGCCCAGGCTGGAGTGCAGTGGCCGGATCTCAGCTCACTGCAAGCTCCGCCTTCCGAGTTTACGCCATTCTCCTGCATCAGCCTCCCAAGTAGCTGGGACTACAGGCGCCCGCCACCACGCCCGGCTGGTTTTTTGTATTTTTTTAGTAGAGACGGGGTTTCACCGTGTTAGCCAGGATGGTCTCGATCTCCTGACCTCGTGATCCACCCGTCTTGGCCTCCCAAAGTGCTGGGATTACAGGTGTGAGCCACCGCACCTAGGCCAAAGTGGCGTGATCACAGCTCACTGCAAACTCCACCTTCCGGGTTCAAGCGATTCTTCTGCCTCAGCCTCCGAGTAGCTGGGACTACAGACACATGCCACCACACCTGGCTAATTTTGTATTTTTAGTAGAGACAAGGTTTCACCATGTTGGCCAGGATGGTTTCAATCTCCTGACCTTGTGATCTGCCCGCCTCGGCCTCCCCAAGTGCTTGGATTACAGGTGTGAGCCACCGTGCCCAGCTGAAAATTGATAATTTTTAAAAATACATAACATGTTCACACAAAGCTGAACATATATATTTTTTTTTATTTTTTTGAGGAGGAGTTTTGTTCTTGATGCCCAGGCTGGAGTGCAATGGCATGATCTCAGCTCACTGCAACCTCTGCCTCCTTGGTTCAACCTCCTACCTCAGCCTCCCAAGTAGCTGGGATTCTAGGCACCCACCACCATGCCTAGCTTTTTTTTTTTTTTTTTTTTTTTTTTTTTTTTTTTTTTTTTGTATTTTTAGTAGAGACGGGGTTTCACCACGTTGGTTAGGTTGGTTGGTCTCGAACTCCTGACCTCAGGTGATCTGCTCACTTCAGCATCCCAAAGTGCTGGTATTACAAGCTTGAGCCACCACACCTGGCGTGAACATATATTTTTAAGTGAACACCCATGTACTCTCACCCAGGTAGTGGAAAAACATATTGTGAGCATTCCAGAAGCTCCCTATGTTCTTCTCCCTGAATGTTGCCTCATTGCTCCCCCATAGCATCAATCACAATTCTAAATTTTATGGTAATCACGTCCTTGCTCTTTTTTATTTATTTATTTTTGTTTGTTTATTTGTTTCTTTGTTTTTGAGACAGGATCTCACTCTGTTGGCCAGGATGGGATGCAGTGGTGTAATTCCTGCTCACTACAGCTTCAACCTCCTGGGTACAAGTGATCCTCCTGCCTCAGCCCCTCAAGTAAGTTGAACCACAGGCACCCGCCACCACAACCAACTAATTTTTGAATTTTGATTTTTAGAGACCAGGTCTCACTGTGTTGCGCAGGCTGGTCTTGAACTCTTGCGCTCATGCAATCTTCTCGCCTTGGCCTCCCTCACTGCTAGGATTACAGATGTGCGCCACTATGCCCAGCTGTTCTTTATCTTTTTATCATTCATGCATCACTAAAAAATATAATTCTTTTCCTTTTGCATTTTGCTTATTTACTCAGAATTGTTTTTGCAAGAGTCATCTACGTTGTGTGTACTAGTTTACTTATTTTCATTCTTGTATAATTCAATTGCATAAATGTACCATATTTTATTCTTCATTCTTTTCTCCTTTTTTTTTTTTTTTTTTTGAGACAGGGTCTCACTGTGTTGCCCAGGCTGGAGTGCAGTGGCGTGATCACTTCTCACTGCACCCTCAACCTCCTGCTGGGCTTGTGATCCTCCCAGCTCCTCCTCCCACGCAGCTAGGGCCACAGGTAGGTGCCTCCATGCCTGGCTAATATTTGTATTTTTTGTAGAGATAGCATTTTTCCATGTTCCCCACACTGATCTTGAACTCCTGAGCTCAATCCACCCACCTCAGCCTCCTGAAGTGCTGGGATTAAAAGTGTGAGCCACCATACCTGGCCTCTTCATTCTATTTTTAGTGGACATTTGGATTTGTTCCAATTTGAATCTCTTTCAAACAAAACTGCTATGAGCATTCATGTACATGTATCTTTTATACATGTGCAAGAGTTTCTCTATGGTATACATTATATATCTAAGAATTGGGCATATGTGTCTTCAATGTTACTAGATTATGCTGAAGTGTTCTCCATCTTCTCATACCATACATGTCAAATGGAATGCAAGAGCAAATACCTCTAACGACATGTGGTACAGACACAGGTTAAGGGTTTACTGGAGGAAACTTCCAGGCAAAGAGTTGAAAAAAATGTATATGATGCCCCAAATTCCCTTTATCCAAAAGGAAGCTTGCTTAGGTCAGGCAGGGCTAAACTCACTGCTGAAAGAGTTCCAGCAGAGTGAACCTCTTCTCATGACACTCTACATATTTTTGAAGGCAAGAGAGGGCGGGGCCACCTGGAAAACTAGCAACAACCCATGGAAATTTCTGGCCATAGAAATGTCTTAGCTGTAAATGAGGAGAATCCAGAGCTTGGACATCACTTGGCGAGCTCACATGCCATTTCAGTCATGCTGAACTGTTTCTCTTGTGAAACGCATGTTCACATCTTTTACCCATTATTATATTGGGTTATTTATTCTTCTTGGGGTTTGTCAAGATTCATGTACCTGTGAATTGGTGTCTTTCATCAGTTCTGAAAATTCTGATAGCGTCTCTTCAAAAATTGCTCTTGGACTGGGCATGGTGGCTCACGCCTGTAATGCCAGCACTTTAGGAGGCCGAGGTGGGAGGATCCCTTGAACTCAGGATTTCAAGACTAGCCTGGGAAACATGGCAAAACACTGTCTCTACAAAAAATGCAAAAATTAGCTGGGCATGGTGGTACATGCCTGCAGTCCCAACTATTTGGGAGGCTGAGGTGGAAGGATCACTTGAGTCCAGGAGGTTGAGGCTGCATGCAATGGGCAGTGATCACACCACTGGACTCCATCCTGTGTGACAGAGCAAGACTCTGTCTCAAAAAAAAAAAAAAAAATTGCTCTTGAGTTTGGTGGTGGCTAATGCCTGTAATCTCAACACTTTGAGAGGCTGAAGCAGGAAGACCACTTGAACCCAGGAGTTTGAGACCAGCCTGTGCAACATAGCGAGACCCCATCTCTACAAAAAGTACAAAACTTAGCTGGGCATGGTGGTGCATGCCTGCAGACCCAGCTACTCAGGAGGGTGAGGTGGGAAGATGCTTGAGTCCAGGAGGTCCAGGTTGCAGTGAGCTTTGATGACTGCACTCTGGGTGACAGAGTGAGACCCTGTCTCAAAGAAAAAAAAAAAAAAAAAAAGCCGCCTTTCACCATTCTTCCTCTCTTCACTTGTCAGTTTTTCTTCCATGTCTCTTACCATCTCTTCAATATCTTTTATCTCTTCCCACATTTTCCTCTATATCTCTCTGTCCATTTCCCAGAAAGGATATTCTCTAATTCTCTCTTTAACTGCCTAACCCACTATTATACACACCCATTCAGTTTTTAGTTTAGGTTATTATATTTTTATTTGTAGAAATTGTTAGGTTATATAGATATAGATATATAGATATAAATACAGATACATATTTTTTGAGACAGGAGTCTCGCTCTGTCACCCAGGCTGACTTGCAAACTCCACCTCCAGGGTTCAAGCAATTATCCTGCCTCAGCCTCATGAGTAGCTTGGATTACAGGCACCTGCCACCACACCTGGTTAATTTTTATATTTTTAGTAGAGACTGGGTTTCACCATGTTAGCCAGGCTGGTCTCGAACTCCTGACCTCAGGTGATCTGCCTGCCTCAACCTCCCAAAGTGCTGAGATTACAGGCGCAAGCCACAGCGCCTGACCCAAATAGCTCATTTTAATGCTTTTTTTCCCCCTAATCTGAGGAGGCATCTTGTATGACTTTTATTTTACAAAATGTGAACATAGTTATTTTATAATCTGTAACTGGTGAATCAAATTTATTAAATTTTTGTAGGTCTAGATCTCCTATTTGTTACTGCTGCCTCATTTCCTTGATTTTTGATGTGATGTTTATTGTACTTAAAAAATTATTTGTATGACAATTAACAAGTTGACTGATGTAAAATTCTTGGTTCATTTTAAAAATTATGTGTCACATGTAAGACTGACCAATATAAAATTTTCTGTTCATTTTACAAACAGTATTCCCTAAAGTTGTCCAATACTGTGATCCTACTCATGGGTATTCTACAATATTTCAGATGATACAGGCTGACCAGCCAGGCACGGTGGCTCACGCCTGTAATCCCAGCACTTTGGGAAGCCGATGTGGGCAAGATCACCTGAGGTCAGGGGTTCAGCCTGGCCAACATGGTGAAACCCTGTATCCACTAAAAATACAAAAATTAGCTGGGCGTGGTAGCACACACCTGTAATCCCAGCTACTCTGGAGGCTGAGACAGGAGAATTGCCTGAACCCGGGAGGTGGAGGTTGCAGTGAGCTGAGATTATGCCACTGCGCTCCAGCCTAGGTGACAGAGCTAGACTCTCTCGGAAAAAGAAAAAAGAAGAGAAAGAAGAGAAAGAAAGAGAGAGAGAGAGAGAGAGGGAAAAAAGAAAGAAAAGAAAGGAGAGGAAAGGAAAGGAAGAAAGAAAGAGAGAGAGAGAAGGAAGGAAGGAAGGAAGGAAGGAAGGAAGGAAGGAAGGAAGGAAGGAAGGAAGGAAGGAAGGAAGGAAGGAAGGAAGGAGAGAGAGAGAGAGAGAGAGAGAGAAAGAAAGAAAGAAAGAAAGAAAGAAAGAAAGAAAGAAAGAAAGAAAGAAAGAAAGAAAGAAAGAAAGAAAGAAAGAAAGAAAGACTGGCCCATTTAACATCTTCATTTTAACCTTTCTTTGGCTTGACTTCCTATAATGTAGAGGCTGGAAAGCTAAAACCTAAATATCCCAGCTTCTTTTCTATCTGGCATTCCTCGTGTAACCTAGGTCCTGTCAAACAGATGCACTGGCCCTAGACTTGATGCTAAGAATGGGCAAAAGGAGGTGGCAACCACATTCAGGGAGATCAGATTTTCTGGCAGTCACGGTAATGGAGCTGTATGGTTTCTTTGGTACAAATATGAAATGTTCTGGCATTTAGTCCCCAGTATCTTAGCTGCCAAATATAAAGCAATGTTGAAAATGATTATTTCTCTAGGAATATTCCCATGACATACATGGTTGGGGACTCCCTATTGCCTTTGTTGACATTGACTATAACATTTCTGGTTATGGAGCATCCAAGTCTGGTTTCCGGCCTTCCTGGAGAGTGTGTGACCTTCCTAAGACCCTTTAATCAATCCCTTTCTGCTTATTTAGAATGCTATTTAGAGTGGATTCTATCATCTACACTTAATAAGTCATATCCAGTGAAACCAAAATAGAATCCAAGCAACTGTAGAACAAACTCAAGAGTACAGTAACAAGAAATCCTAGACAAAAAAGCAGGCAAAGTTAAACTATGATGTTAGATGTGAGGATAGTGGTTACCCTTGACAGACGGGGGTATTGACTGGAAGGGTACACATGGGGAGAATTTTGGAGTACTGGTAGTATTGGAGATTTTTAAACCTGGGTTATGGGTGCCTGAGTGTGCTCTGTCTGTGTACATTTATATGGCTGTGAACGTATATGCACTTTTCATTATATATGATAAACTTCAATGAATTAAAAATCTGTTTTGGAAAAATGACACTCTATAAGTGGAGGTAAGGAAAAAAGGTGCAGGGAAATTTGGCACTAGATCCTTCATGGTGATTAATGGAGACTCACTATGTGCGCGAGAGACAGAGACAAAGACATCTCAAGAAACAGTGCGAGAGCCAAGTAGTAGGCAGAACTTACATGGCAAAAGGCTGCGTGATGTCTTTATGCCGGATTTTGCCTATTAGTATTTGCCCCATTCCTGTCCCTGGAAGCTCTACTCTGAATGACAAGGGAGTTGGGAGGCTACATTTTGTAGGCTTCCTTGCCAGCTGAGTTACTATTAGACTTTGTCAGTGGACTTCATAGGTCAGGGACTAGAAAGTGGGAGGAAATGAGAAATGATCCTGTTTCTGGCTCTAGCCATGGCAGGTGATTGCTTGTGGTTGCAAGTAGTCACAAGTGATTACAAGCTCCAGCACCATCAGCAAATACAGGTTATAAACACCAGACCAAGGGTGCTATCCTGATTTCTGGGTAAAATTCCCTTCCTTTTTTTCATCCAGCTCTTTTTTGTTTATTTTATTGCCACCCAGGTTGGAGTACAATGGTGCCATCATGGCTCACTGCTGCCTCTGCAGCCTCCACCTCCCGGGCTCCAGTGATCCTCCCACCTCAGCCTCCCTCAGCCATGCGCCACTACACCTGGCTATGTTTCTTGTTTTTTATTTTTGTAGAGGTGGGGTCTTGCTATGTTATCCAGGCTGGTCTCAAACTCCTGGGCTCAAGCAATCCTCCCACCTCAGCCTCCCAAAGTGCTGGGATTATAGGCGTGAGCCACCACACCCGGCCTCATTCAGCTCTTCCAACACCTTCCTATCCAATTTCCAGCATTAAATTTCCCTCCACATTAAATGCCTAGAATGGGTCGTTTACCTGGCAAGACACAGACTGATACACAACTTCCCCTTCAGTCTGATAGAAATTCATCAAAGCCTATCAGCTATGAATAGTCTGAGAATGGCTGAAGCAAATTCAAATGTTCTCAGCTGACCCACCTTTGGCCAACCCTCCTCCTTGGAGCCATCCCTATCCATACTCCACACCCTGCCCAACTCCCGCCTGAACTTCTAGAGCCACTACCTCTACTGCATCCTTCACTGCCGAGTCCTGTTGATCTGCAGTGCTGTATTTCACGTGTGCAGCTCCCCTGCACTCCCACGGCACCGGGCCTCCACCCTAGCATGCCTCATAATATACTGAACTGTCCTTTCCCTTGACTAGGAGCCCCAGGAGTTTGAGTGCAGGCACTGCTGATCCTGATTCCTTGCACACCTGGCAATGAGCAGGCGCTTACAGAATGCCTGGCAGCACCGTAATGGTACCTGTAGCAGAAGCTGATCAGCAGAAATGAGTTGCTCTGCCAGGTCCTTGGTTCAAGAAGAGCCCAGGTGGGATCCTCTTTTCACACAATGTGTCCAGAAGCCAATGGATGAGAGTGTGCAAGTGTGCAGAATAGGAACTGAGGCCCATCCCAGGGGGAGGACCTGGGGCATAGAGACAACACGAAGATGAGCTAAGGTGCCCGGTAGCTTTAATGAGCACCTTTTCCTCACTTTGTCCCTCCCTCTCTACTCTTCCCCTTCCCGTCTTGACAGGTCCAGCCTGCCCTAGGGCTCTTAAACCGCAGGTATCAATCCTTCTGTCCCCTTAGCCGCTCCAGGCGCCTGCGAAGGTCTGGGGGCACCTTGGCCCCAGCTGCCAGCAGCTCGCGCAGTCTCTGTTTGGGAGTCTTGGTGAGCACGAAATTGCAGGGGAAGGGGCCCTCTTCAAAGGTGACCCGACAGTTCCGTGTCACTGAATGGTAGCCCTCGGCACTGGCAGTCACCATGTAGTCCCCTGGGGTCAGCAGACGCCAATAATCCCCGCCCCACGCTGAGGAGAGTGAAGGACATGATCAGGACCCAATCAATGATCCTTTGCTTCTTCCTGGGCCTCCAGCCCTCCAGCCCCTTCCCTTGCCCTCCCAGTCAAACACACCCGTTGTCACATCATGGTTAATCCCATCCACGGCAATGACAGCATCAGCAATCCCAAGCTCCGTGTCCTTGTCCCGCACCACTCCTGCAATGCCCATGCGCACCTGTGTGGGAAAAGGTTATCAGAGCCCTTCCCCTTCTGCAGGAGAACGTGACATTTAGTTAACTTGCTGGCTCTGTTGCCCTGCAAACCTGATCAAAGTGGTAGGTCTACTATGTGCCTAGGTGACAATACTTCTGGGAAAAAAAAAGAAATCTTGATTGATAAATCACATCTGGACTAAGAAAACGATAAATACCTGGTAAGAAGGCTTATCTATCCTTAGGCTTTCCCAGGTTATTAGGCTTGTCTTTGGTAGAAGCTTTGGAAGCTCTGCTTATGGAGCCATTACAAGGGTTATGAGCTCCATGGAACATGAAGCTTCTATGCCAGGACAGCTCCTGCACCTGCCTCACATGCATCTCTCCTGAGGACAGCTCTGGGGCAGCGCCATGGACCACCACCTAGACTGCAATGGAGGCTCCTCCCACCGGCTCTAACACGGTGCCACGCTGCCAGCCAACTGCACTTCCTGTCCCGTGTGCTTCCAAGACAATCTGATACCAAGCATGGCCCATGGCATCTTGTGAGTCTGAATGCTCAGCTGGACCTTAGAACAACCCCTGGTAGGAGCTGTAGGCTAAATGGATAGCAGGGGTGATTCAGGCAGGCTGGGGACTGGGACGCAGAGCCGACCTGCTCCAGGTAGGTGAGGAGGGCGTCTTTGTTGTTCTCCCACTCCTGGGGCAGTTCATTCTCATGAGGGAACTTGTCACAGGACAGCTCCACAGTGACCTCAAAGCAGTTGGTGTGTAGGTAGCTGAAGTCATTCATGCCTAAGGGTACCACAGACACTGGTGCCTAAGCAGGCAGGATGCAGTCCCATCTTCCCGCTACCCTCCCTTCTCTGAGGGACACTTCAGGGTGGGAACTGATGCCAGCACTGTACGCAACCGCAGGCTGTCTTATCCGGGCAGGGGCTACGGGGCCAGGGCTAACTCCACCCTCAGGCACATACTCCCGGGGACTGTGTGCCAGTCAGCCCCGTTGATGATGTTGCCGTGCACGGAGAAGTCCTGGCTGTGGCAGGGTCGGCGGCTGGTGTCCTGCATGGCCAGATTACTGCCAGCATAGACAGTGCTGAGCCAGCGAAACACAGCATCATCTGGTGTGGGTGTGAGTTCGCGGGCAGCCCACGGGGTGCGAGTCATGTCGAATGGGTAGGACACCACGAGCTCCCCGCCGTGGAGGTTGGCACTTAGCACAAAGGGGATCCGCTTCATCCACTTGATTACTGCCCGTGTTTCAGGAGCCACCTGGATGGGGCAGGTCAGGAGGGGCAGGAGACAGAGACAAGGTCCACCCCCCACAGCCCTCCACCGCTGCCTTAAGAATACTCACGGTGGCATTGGGCAGGGTGTAGTAAGTAGGCAATGGGAGGTGATGGTTGGGGACGATGTGGGGCACCTTCCCATCGTCCTGTGCTTCCCACAGTGGTGTGTTGAGGTCAGCAAAATTATGGTTAAGGTCAATGCTCTGGTTGTTCCAGCGGCCCTCGGCCCAGCCCACCAGCTCTGAGCCCTGCCAGGGAAGGGGCTTGTTCAAGCCGAGCAGGTCCAGGCACCAGGGCAGAAGGACAGAGTGACCCTCGTGCTGGGTGGCCTACCCGGTGGTAGGCAATCTCATAGCCATCAGGGTTCATGGAGGGCAGCAGGTGAATGCGCATCTCAGTGAGCAGCCGGGTCACCCGTGGGTTCCCTCGCAGGAACTCATGGCACAGGAACTGCATCAGGAGCAGAAGCAACTCCCGCCCCAGGGCCTCATTCCCATGCATGCCGGCCACGTAGCGTACCTCAGGCTCCCCTGGGGACACATGGGGGCTTGCAGCGGGCTCATGCCTGGGGCCCTGCCCTGTGCCTACCTCTCCCCACTCCCCTTGCCAGTACCCAGCTCATGCTCCCCAGGCTGGTCCGACATTTCCATCACATACAGCTTCAGGCCCTGGTAGCTCTTCCCGATGCTGTAGATGCGGGTGATGTTGGGGCATTGCTCGTGGACCTGCTTCATCAGCTGGCGGGCACAGTGTAGCATGGCATGAGGCATGGGAGGGGTACGCCCAGGGCAGATCACGTGTGCCATGGAAAGACTTAAAAAGTCAGCGAGGGCACAGAGGGGGCATCCCATCATGGCACAGGAGGGGAGCGGCAGCAGAGCCGGGAGGAAGGGGCAGGACAGGGGAGGCACCATAATAAGGGAAAGTGGGACAGAGCTTAGGGGTCCACAGGAGAGAAGGTTGAGACATCAGGAGGCGGCGGGGGCAAACAAGCACAGTCACAGCAGGTTATGCCCCGGTGGGAAGGGGACATGAGATGGGTGGGTCCTCCTTCCCAGGTCATAGGGGTTATATCTGACCTTCCTCATGGCCTTGTAATTGTGATGCCGAAAGTCTAGAGGGTCAGAGGATCCCGGTGCAGAGGCCTCAAGGAATAGGTCATTGGGGTCTGGTGGAGGTTGAGTTTATGGTAAAGGGTATGTCCACAGTGAAGGATGCACCCTGCATCCAGGCCCTGCCCAACCAGTCCTGGCCTGACTGCCCACCTGAGACTGGGCAGGCCAGGATCTCTGCCCGGAGGCAAGGTGTGCCTCCCTGGAGCCAGGTCTGGGGCAGCAGGCGAATGAAGCGGGCCACCTGGGGCTCCGGCAGGAGGTTCAGCACTGGAGTTTCTGGGTCTGAATTGGCAGGAAATACCTGGGGGCAGCCAAGTTCTCTGTTGTGGCTGCTCAAACCCCAGAAGCCTGACCCAGGACCCAGGGAACGAGCTCAGGCCTCCAAGCTCACTGTCTCCCCACCTTAGTGGGCTCAGCTAGAGACTTGTACTGTGCATCACAGACCCCGGCCCACAGCCCCTGCCAATGGGCAGCCCTAGGCAGCTCTGCTCTCTGGGTTGGACACAGTTCATTAGACCAGTTTGGCCACGTGACTCAGGGGAAACCAATCCTAGAGCTGGCCAGGACTCCACATTGTAGCCTGGGGTAAAAAGATGTCCATGAGACACGGAAGTCAGAACCACGAGGAGGCAAGAAGTGATGTGGACGAGTGGCCCTGTGCCAGAAGGGGCATGCCAGGAGGAAGCTGTACCATGAAGTAGCACCCACCCTGTGGTGGCATTATCTGGGGAGGATGTGGGCATGTCCTAAAGCAGCTGGCTCCCAATGGTGCCTGCTGTGTGCCACCCTCCTGACAACAAGCCCCACCCTCCTGGAAGCCCAAGCAGGCATCTATTCCTTGTCCTCAGAGGAGCCTCAGCCTAGCCTGGACTGGGTGCCCAACTCCCAGGATGGAGGGTCCAGTCACAGTGGGGCCACTCACCGCATCCATCCCACTGCTGTGGTTCCTACTTCCCCACCAGGTCCGACTGTCATTGCTAAACTGGACCTTGTATGATGTGACCCAGTCATACCTGGCAGGAGAGGTGGAGAGAGATCATCAGTGCCCCCAGGACTCCCACCCCAGTCCTTCTGTGACCTCCTGACCTAGGGTTAGTCTGCCTCACCTCCAGACAGAGTTCCTGCCCTGTGTGATAACACCCGAGAAGCGGGTGGGGTGCCCAGCGTCCACCTGAAACCACGGATCAGTGTCCTGCTCCTCAGCACACCAGGCTCCATCATATAGATCGCCATCCTCCAGGCCTGACTACAGACACAGGACATGGCGGTCAGGCTCAGGTGGACAGAGTGGGGCAGGCCAGGACAGACAGGAGGCAGGAGAGACGCTCCCAGGGGCTGCCTTCCCTACCCTGAGACCATGACACTGAGCCAGGATTACTGACCTGAATGTTGAGCCGTCCTCGGTGTGGTCCAAGACCAAAGGACTGGCTGCTGGATGCCTCAAGCCGGCTATCTGAAACTCGCAGGGACTCTAGACCCAAAGGAGGACAGCCTGGGGCGGGGATAGAGCAGTGAGACAGGACCAGAGGGAGGGTAGCCAGGGAAGATGGGAAGCTGAGCCTAAGCTTGCTCCTGTGCTAGGCAAGCAAGGGGCATGCTGGTGCCCATGAGACCAAGAGCTGTGTTGGTAAAGTGCCCTAGGGGCTGCAAGTCTGGGCTGGGCCCCTGGAGAGGAAGTACCTGTTTCTTGTTTCTCAGCGGGGTTGAGGGTCCCTGCTGGAGTGGGGGTCACAAGGGGCCTGGCAGTCACCAGGGGGGTGGGGCGAGTTAGCTTCTTCCGCTTCTTCATAATGACCTTTTTCTTCTTGATGATTCGAATCCGGACATGCTGTTCTGAGGTCCCTTGGGGTCCGAGAGGCACAGCATGGGGAAAGGAAGAATGGTGAAACCCCGGATGGAAAGATCCGCCAGCCCAAGAAGACATGAGAGCCCACAGCAGGCCACAGGGCCAGGATCTAACAGCCTTCACATGACATCAAAGGCCTGCAATCTGACCCCAACCTGCCTCTCCAGTCACTTCCTTGGCTCCTCCTTCTCCTCCCTGATGTGACTACATGCTTGGCCAGCCTCCCTCTGAACCTCTAATCCAATGGAGAGCTGCACCCAGCCTCTAGAAACTGTTTGGTTGCTCCAAAGAGCTGAGTCTGCCAGTTTACCTCCAGGTCTCTGCACTAGCTATCCCCTCCCCTGTAATGCTACCCCTCGCCTCTGATTTTTTTCACCTAATTCCCATTCTTCGTTTGCATCTCAGCCCAGATGCCTTTCCAAGGAGGCTTTCTTAGCTCCAGACTCAGCATCGTGCCCCAAAACCCCTGTGCCGCTTCCATTGTTGTGTCTGCCCTCTGGGTTCAGATGGCCTGTCCTGGAATCCATGTCTGCCTGGGTGCTGAGGTTTTCAGGGCTGGGCCTGCCCACCTGCCCACCAGCCTGCCCGCCTGCCCTTTAGCACAAGGCTCTGCACAGGGCAGGCGTTGGGGGTACCCATCGAAGCTCCACAGCTGCCTCCAGAACAGGCTGCTCATTTCTGCATCTGGTGCCCCTGTGCCTTTGCCCGCCGCTTCCTCCTCGGTCTGTCTGTCGGTCTGTCTCTCTCTCTCTCTCTCTCTCTCCAGACTCTCCTGACATCACCCTTCAAGGCCTACTTCCACTTGCCTCCTCTAGAAGCCCCTGAGTGCCATCCGCTTGCGCTCCTCCACTCCTATTCCACATCTGGAAAGCTGGGAAGTCAGGCTGCCTTCCTCTCCGGCTCTGCCCCATCCTCCCGGCAGCCTCAGCGAGGGGCTCTCCCTTCTTTCCTTTTGTTCTTTCTCTCCAGCCCTCGCCTTCAAACTCTCTCCTACACAGTCTTGCTCTACACCTTGAGAGCTTTTACCCCTCTGTCTCCCCTCCTGCCGGTTCTGGCCTGTTTCGTCTTTGGTGAAAAGGGAAGTTTTGGGGCTTGGAAGAGGCAGCATCCCACTGGCGCCTGTCCTGGGACTGCTGACTAGGTCTGGCAGGGAACCGGGGCTGCCGAGTCAGCAGCCATTGCTCCCAGCAGGGAGTTGAGGGAGTGTGAGTGTGAGTGTGTGTGTGCACTGTTAGTGTGAGTGTGTATGTGTGTGTGCGCGCGCGCGTGCGTGTATGCGTGTGTGAATGTGCATGTGAGTGTGAGTGCGCGTGTGGGTGCGAGTATGCGTGTGGGATGAGTGTGAGTGTACGTGTGTGGGGGTGTGAGTGTGCGTGTGCCCGCGTATGTTAGGGAAGGGTCGCCCGACGGGGCAGGGGAGCCGGGCAGTCGGCTTGCGGGGGAGCGGACCCGCGGTCGTGGAACTCACCGTTAGCCGTCTCCGCGGGCAGCTGTGCCAGGCTGCTGTTCCGGGCCGGGATCGAGCCTGGGACCTTGGTGGTCGCGGGCTGTGCGAGGTCCAGCACCGAGTTCCTGGGCGCCCCCAGAGCCGGGCCGACGGCCGGCGCGAAGGCGGCCAGGGCGAGCAGGAGCCCCCACATGGCGGGGATTCAGTGGAAGGGGCGCGCGGGCCGCGGCGGGTGGTGGGTCGGTCTCTTCCTGCCGAATGCGCCGAGCCCCCCGCCCCTTCCTGCCCCCCGCCCCTCCGCAGCCTCCTGCCCGCCCACAGCCCGCTGCCCGCCTCGGACCTCCGAGAGGAGGAGAGGGCCGGGAGGAGCGAGCGGGGCTGACCTCCAAGGGGCCGCCCCAGGTCTCGGGACCGCCGACTCTGCCCTTCCTCTCGGCCGTCTGGGGCTAACCAGCCTCACTGGCGCGCTGCGCCTTTACAGTCTACAAAGCCACACTGAAGAAACCAAAGATCACCTGGTGGCCATCAAGCCGACTAATAGGAGGCAAAGCCCCTTATCTGAGGAATTCAGCATGACACTTCTCTATTGTCTAAAGCCACATCTGGTGCCAAGCTTCCTTCCCAAGAATTTATAAGTAACTGGAATGTCTGTACATTTCCGTAATGCGTGCACGTTAAGACCCATTGTGCAACCTTTGCTGACATCAAGGCACCAAAATATAGACAAATGTAACCATTTACCATGACCTAAGTGACTAATGTGGTCCAAATTACCCTGCAGTTCCCCGCAGGGAGCTCAGTCCTCTCTTGCTGAAGCGCCCACTGCGCTCTGCTGCAGCGTCCTTTCCATTTAATAAAACTTTCCTTTTCAGACCTATACTGTTGTTGATAAGTTATTTTACCACCCGGGAGCCAACCACTCCCCGGTTCCGGAGCTCTGACACCTCGCCTGGCATCTTGGTGGCCCATACGGGGACTCCACTGGGATTTCCCTCTTCCTTTTTCTCTGTTTCCTTCCACGGTCTGATTCTTTACTCTTTGGGGAACTGACGGTCCCCGCGGACGCAGCTCTTCGGTGGGATCCTGAAGCCCTAGAGAAGGGATACCTGGCTGTCCTTGCCCTTAGGGATGAGGGACTGGCTAGGGCTCTTTTCTGTTTTCGGACTGCCAGTGAACCAGCTTGAGTTCTCAGCTTGGCAATTGACAGTTTCTGGCCAAGGGCCATCCCCCAGTGTTACCCCAAGGCCAAGACGAAAGAGCTATTGCCTGTCAAAGTGGCAAGGCACTTTCATTTTAACACTCCATAAGCCTTGTCCTGGAAGCGGTTGATCTCAATTCTACACAGGGATGCCTCAGGGATCTTGTAGTTCCTTGTCTAAACCCAACATGGGTTCAATTAATTCAGTTCCATCCAACTCGTCCTTGGATTGCCTCCTTAAAAATAGTCCCATTGGTCTCATTTTGACCCACAAACTCTTAAAAATAAGCATATAAGGCTGAGCACAATGGCTTATGCCTGTAACCCCAGCACTTTGGGAGGCCAAGGCAGGCAGATCACCTGAGGTCTGGAGTTCAAGACCAGCCTGACCAACATGGCAAAACCCCGACTCTACTAAAAATACAAAAATTGGCTGGGCACAGTGACTCACACCTGTAATCCTAGCAAATTGGGAGGCCGAGGCGGGTGGGTCACCTGAGGTCAGGAGTTCGAGATCAGCCTGGCCAACATGGCGAAACCCTGTCTCTACTAAAAATACAGAAAAAAAAAAAAAAAAAATTAGCCGGCCGCGGTGGCGGGCACTTATAATCTCGGTTACTCCGGAGGCTGAGGCAGGAGAATCGCTTGAACCTGGGGACGGAGGTTGCAGCGGGCCAACTGGAATGCCACTTCACTCCAGTCTGGGCGAAAGAGTGAAACAATGTCTAAAGAAAAAAAAAATACAAAAGTTAGCTGGGCGTGGTGATGAGTGCCTGTAATTCCAGCTACTCCGGAGGCCGAAGCAGGAGAATCACTTGAACACAGGAGGTGGAGGTTGCAGTGAGCCAAGATGGCGCCACTGCACTCCAGCCTGGGCAACAAAGCAAGACTCCGTCTCAAAAAATAAAAATAAAAAATAAATAAGATTTTAAAAAGCAAATACTTTGTTTGTAATATTGCTTGGGTTCAATACAAGCTCCCTAATCAATCAATTTGGCCAATTAATGAAACTTTGGATTGCAATGTTATTTTACAACTTAACTGATTTTTTGCCGGAACCTTGGAAAGGATTCAGAAGTCCCATATGTTCAGGTCTTTTTTGCTTTACCCCCAAACCCAAACCCAAAATTACATAAAAATTGTCATGTATGCTTCCAAGGAACTTCCTCCCTCCCCGATTCTGATGTCTTAGATGATCCTTCCTTTTGCCTATTATACCCTCCTCAACCTGCTCACTCTTCACCTACACCCTCTCCATCTGCTCCATTCTCTAGTCAATCTCCCACCCACATACCCATATACTTTCTCCCCTTCACATACTCTCAGGGGAGTCACACATGCTACCAGCACAGAGTCCTCAGAGAAATCCCCAAAATACTTTGCCTCTTGCTGAGATGGCTAATGAAGATTTGGGAACAAGTTGAGTTCATGTCCCTTTTCTGATCATGTCTGATCTTTTGCAAATTCAATCCAAGTTGGTTCATTTAGTCAGGATCCCTCTAAGTTCATTCAAGAATTTCGGACTTTAACTGTCACCTTTGATTTAACCTGGCAAGATGTATTTGTGGTATTAACTACCTGCTGTTCACACACTCAAAAAAAAAAAAAAAAATCACACATGTAGTCTTTAGCGTGGGCAGATGAAACTCATGCTCCCAATCCTAATAACAGAACTGGGCAGAAGCTATCCCCAGCACAGAACCTATTGGCAATACCAGGCCGCCAATGCTAGCCCAAACAGAGGTAGGGGTAGATAGGATCATGTGGTAACTTCTCCGTTGGAAGGAATGAAAAAAATATGTAATAAAACCTGTTAAGTTTTCTAATTATAAGAAACAATAGCTGGGCGTGGTGGCGCACACCTGTAATCCCAGCACTTTGGGAGGCTGAGGCGGGTGGGTCACCTGAGGTCGGAAGTTTGAGACCAGCCTAGCCAACATGGAGAAACCCCACCTCTACTAAAAATACAAAATTAACCAGGCATGGTGGTGCATGCCTGTAATCCCAGTTACTCCGGAGGCTGAGGCAGGAGAATCATTTGAACCTGGGAGGCGGAAGTTGCGGTGAGTTGAGATTGCACCACTGCACTCCAGCCTGGGCAACAAGAGCAAAATTCCGTCTCAAATAAAATAACATAAAAAGAAATAATAATTTTGTATGTATGGAACTATCCCAAAGCCCTGCCCTTTTCCAAGCTAGACTGGTGGAGGCCATGCATAAATACACAAATTGAAACCCCGGGGCCAGATGTGGTGGCTCATGCCTGTAATCCTAGTACTTTGGGAGACCAAGGTAAGGCAGGCTGATGACCTGAGGTCAGGAGTTGGAGACCAGCCTGGCCAACATGGTGAGACCCTGTCTCTACTAAAAACACAAAAATTTGTGGGCACAGAGGTGCATGCCCGTAATTCCTGCCTTTTAACGCTTATATCTTCCAGCTTATAATGATTCCACCTACAGATGACTATGCAATCCCAATACCAGCCTGCAACAGCAACTTCCATTTTCATGGGTCCTCTTTCTGGAATCTGGCCTTCCCTCCACGAACAAGTTTTTCATGACCCTCCATTCCCTTCATGACAGAAAGCAGGAAAGGAAAAAATGCAACTAATCCTTTCAACGCCCCTTTTCAGCAGGAAGTAGCCAGAGAGACTGGGCAGCCCTCTTCACTGTGCCATTTTCCCTTTCTTGGGATCCTAACAGACAAGTAGACATGGGCATGGAGAAATACAAAGGGTCAAAGATTTGCCCAAAATATTTATCAGCGGGAAAATGAGAAGAGCAAGGATCACCTGGTGGTCATCAAGCAGACCATCAGGAGGCAAAGCCCCTTATCTGAGGAACTCAGAATATCATTTACTATGACTTACATGACTAATGTGGTCAAAATTACCCTTCAGTTCCCTGCAAGTGAACTCAGGCCTCTCTTGTTGAAGCGCCCTGCTGTGCTCTGCTGCGGAGTTCTTTCCATCTAATAAAACTTTTCAAACCTATACTGCTATTGGTAAATTCTTTTACCACCCGGGAGCCAACCACTCCTAGCTGCGCTGCCGGGGCTCTGACACCCCGCCTGGCACATACCATTTCACTTAGCCCCTTGATGCCCTCAGCCCGCAGCAGGCATCTACTTTGTACCATGTGCTATGCCAAGACTTTTGCACGTGGCCTCTCAATCAAACTCCATTTTACAAACTGGTAAACTGAGGCTTAGAGCGGCTAATTGACTTGGGCGAGGTAGCAAACCTGAGAACTTTGGGAAGGAAACTACAACCCGAGAGGAAAAGCTATCCAGAGCCAGAGGCCCCCTGGCAGGGCAGGTGGGACAGAAGAGGGAAAAGAGTGAAGAGAAAATGAGGCGGCGGGCGGGGCTGGGGGCCGACCCGGCGCCTGGGGAGAGGGCTGGTCCCGGAATCCTCCTGAAAGACAACTCAAGGGGCCCAAAAAGAGGCGGCGTGACGGCGCTTCCCACCACCATCACCAACCCCGGCCCCGCCCCTCCTCTCCTTTCCCTTCCCTCCCCTACTCCTTCCCTCACTCACCCAGCTGCCACGTCCCGTCCCGGGGTTACATAACCCGGAGAGAGAAGCCGGAGCGATAGCCCGCGGGCTGGGGCTAGGGTGGAGAAGCCAAGGCTTGACGCGCGCCCTGACCTCCCCTCCAGCTCCTCGCCCCCAACTCTTATTCTCCTCGGGGAGCCGGCAGCCCTGAGGCTGCCCAGATCCCGAGATGCCCTTTCCGTCCTCCCTCCAGGACCCCCTTTGGATCCTCCATTTCTGGTTATCTCCCCAGAAGGAAGGAAATGCGTCCAGTGGTGTGCCTTTGGCCAGCGCTTGGCCTTTGCAAAGGGCCCTCCAGGGAGATGCTCCCATCCCCACGAGAAGTGAGAAGCGATGCCCAGAAGTGGCCGGCAATCATCTGGCGTAAGCGGGGCCCTGCGCAAATGGTTTTTGCGGGGCCACTATCTGTATAAATGATAAGAATCACCCAAAATCAGCTTGTCGGCACCATTCTGGCGGCCCACGCTCACACGAACCCCAGAAAGAAATAGCGCACTGCAGTCTGGGACTGGGGCCCACCACCAGCAGGGACTACCTCATAGGCACCGGTCCTGGAGCTCCTCAAGGCGTCTGGGCTGCCCCACTCACACAGCGTAAAGAGCTAGAGGACTCCCGAAAGGGAGTGACCCCACATGGCCCACGAACAACTGGGTCCCGCCTCGGGGCGCCCTGCCTCGACGGCGCTGCCGGATCCCGGGCACTGGATGGGAGGACAGAGAGACATTCAAGGGAAGCGCTGCACAGCTGGGACTCCCTGGGGCAGATGGGCGGCGCGGATGCTTCCCGAAGGTGGGAGGCCACAGTCAGAACAGGTCCCGAGGGCTGCTAAGCCTTCCGCCAAAGACCAATCTGGCCACCTCTAGGTCTCTGGTCCCCACACCCATCCATGTTTCTCAGGAAAGAAGGGCGGGGGCACAAGAAACGGGACATCTCAGCCTCCTGAAGCCCCCACCCCCTCCAAGCCCTTCCCCACACAGTAGGCAAATTGTGTCAAGTTCCTCCAGGCTTAAGTCCCCAGTGGGTTCACCTGCAAGGTCTTCATGACCAAGTTCTTCCTGCCCACGTCTTTCCCGTTCCATCTGCCTCCCTATCCCCTGGCTCCCATCCCTCCAGTCACTCTGGCATTCTAGCTGCTCCTCCCACGCACCAGCCCAACTAGCCGCCTGGCCTTTTCGCTTGTGCATGGAGTTTGCCTTCTCAGTCAGATTTCCTTTCAACATCACCTGCTCCCAAAGGCTTTCCCTGACTACCCTGACTAAAACAAACTCTCACTTTACACACTCTATCCTCCCACCCGTTTAAATTATTATCTTAAAGGCACTCAACACTGAGATGATCTTGCTATACTTACGTGTTGGCTGTTCAGGTTTCCCCCACCCCAGCAGGAGGTAAGTACCCCGCCAGAAGAACTTTCTACCCAAATGTCCACAGCTGCACCTCAGAGCCTAGAACAGCCACCTGGTCCCTAGTCAGCTCTCATAAAGTGTGTGTATAACATATTCAAGGTTAGAGGGGACAAAGTAGGGCTGAAAGGACCTCCCTAACAGTGCCAGGTTTTGCAGGAGAGGACATGGCAGGCCATGAACTGAAAGACCAGTTCCCAAAGTGACTAGGGTGGAGTGGCTGGCACCCTCTCACCAATCTTTTAGGGGCCAGGTCTGCAGGATGCAGACCTTTTTTCCTTTCCTTTTTTTTTTTTTTTTTTTTTTTTGAGACGGAGTCTCTCTCTGTTGCCCAGGCTGGAGTGCAGTGGCGGGATCTCAGCTCACTGCAAGCTACACCTCCTGGGTTCACGCCATTCTCTTGCCTCAGCCTCCAGAGTAACTGAGACTGCAGGCACCCGCCACCACACCCAGCTAATTTTTTGTATTTTTAGTAGAGACAGAGTTTCACCATGTTAGCCAGGATGGTCACGATTTCCTGACCTCGTGATCCGCCCGCCTCGGCCTCCCAAAGTGCTGGGATTACAGATGTGAGCCACCATGTGTGGCTAGGATGTTCCACCCCTTATGTCTCCTGCACCCACCCCCCATTCCCCTTCCCACCACTCTGCACTCCCTGCCCCTCTGCCCTATTGCAACCCTTAGGACTCCTTGGTTCCCTGCTGTGTCTCCTGAGCCCGGCAGCACCTTCTCACACTCTTCTCCACTCCCAGCCCTGCTGCCACCCCTGGCCCTTGCCACTGGCTACCTGGGACTGCAAAGGTACAAGCATCAGGATCTGGAGGTGATAGCTCCTGGGGCAGAGGGGCAGGTTTGCACCCAGGTACCTGTATAGCCAGATCTCGTCTACCAGGACCCAGGTAGATCTTTCGTGGTCTCACTAGGTGTAACTGAAAAGGACTGGATAGTGGCACCTGCCTAAAAGAGATTTTAATGTAAGGGTGGGCTAGGAATCTCCTGCCAGCTCCCTGGTATGGTTAGGGGGAGAGGATAGGTTGACTCTGGTAACACACAGGCTTCGTTTCACGTCCCACTTCTGACATGTATTTTGTTTGGCTGTCCTTGGGCAGTAGTTTCACCTCCCTAAGACTTAGTTTCCTCATCCGTAAAATGGGAACCGTATCCTTCTCCCAGGGTTGCTGTGATGATAAAGTGAGATAATGTGGGGCCTTAGGGGGCTCCTAGATTAATCAGATGAATTAAAGGTGGGGAAAACAGCATAACACAGCCCTGTTACTCCTACATACTTAGATGGAATAAAACAGTATCAAGGAAAAGAAAGGAAACTGTGTGTCCAGCAGTACAACTAATGAAGTAGTAGAATCTACTGCCTGCCTGCGCCTCTAATCTCCTGTGCCTGGATGCTAAAGCAGAACTCACTCCCTGTGATGCAGGTGAGCATTGGTGGAATCTCACATGGGACCAGGATGCACAGGGTAGCATCTCCCCACGCACCCATTCTCCCCTAATAACTGTCCTCCCCAGCTTTCTCTCCTACGTACATCAAGGTCTTTGAGAGCCTTGCTTCACAAAGTGTGGTTAAAGACCAGAAGACCAGCAGCAGTGGCATCCCCTGGGAACTTGTTAGAAATGCAGAACAGGCTGGGTGCAGTGGCTCATGCCTGTAATCCAAGCACTTTGGGAGGCTGAGGCTGGGCAGATCACCTGAGGTCAGGAGTTCAAGACCAGCCTGGCCAACACAGTGAAACCCTGTCTCTACTACAAATACAAAACTTAGCTGGGCGTGGTGGTGCATGCCTGTAATCCCAGCTACTTGGGAGGCTGAGGCAGGAGAATCGCTTGAACCCAAGAAGTGGAGGTTGCAGTGAGCTGGGATGGCTCCACTGCACTCCAGCCTAGGTGAAAGAGCTAGACTCTGTCTCAAAACAAAACAAAACAAAAACACCTCTGTCCCAGACCTATTGAATCAGAATCTGCATTTTGTTTGTTTGTTTGTTTTGAGACAGAGTCTCGCTCTGTCTCCCAGGCTGGAGTGCAGTGGCCCGATCTCGGCTCACTGCAATTGCTGCCTCCCGGGTTCAAGGAATTCTCCTGCCTCAGTCTCCTGAGTAGCTAGGACTGCAGGCGTCCGCCCCACACCCGGCTAATTTTTGTATTTTTAGTAGAGACGGGGTTTCACCATATTGGCCAGGCTGGTCTCGAACTCCTGACCTTGTGATCCTCCCGCCTTGGCCTCAGAATCTGCATTTTAACAAGACTCCCAGAGGATTCAACCCCAGGAGATACATATGCGTGTTAAAGGCTGAGAAGCACTACGTGGTGGTTTAGAGCACCTCCACATGAAATGCAGGAGATTCACAACATTCTGAGTTTTATCCCTGGTATTTGATGCTGTCACTGGTAATTTTATCTTAAGCCACAAGAGTATATCCACATAACGTTTCATTTATCCTGGGAAGGAATATTCCTGATCTCCATAGCATGACTGTTGATTTGTTCTTTGTAACTAAGTCATTTTTATCAAAATGCTACAAAATATAGTTTTGGTTTTGTTTTTTTTAGAGATACTGTCCTGGGCCGGGCACGGTGGCTCAAGCCTGTAATCCCAGCACTTTGGGAGGCCGAGACGGGCGGATCACGAGGTCAGGAGATCGAGACCATCCTGGCTAACACGGTGAAACCCCGTCTCTACTAAAAATACAAAAAAAAATAAGCCGGGCGAGGTGGCGGGCGCCTGTAGTCCCAGCTGCTCGGGAGGCTGAGGCAGGAGAATTGCGCGAACCCGGGAGGCGGAGCTTGCAGTGAGCGGAGATGCGGCCACTGCACTCCAGCCTGGGCGACAGAGCCAGACTCCGTCTCAAAAAAAAAAAAAAAAAAAAAAAAAAAGAGATACTGTCCTGCTCTGTTGAGGAAAACAGCCCCATACCACCTAGCGGGTACCCCGAGTCCGGCGGAGACAAAGGAGTTAGAAAGGGGCAGAATAAGCGTTTAAAAGGCGAGTCCACGGACGGGAGGGACCGGAACATCGGAGGCTTGCTCAGGGCCCAGAGCTCTCAGGCTCCTCCCAATTTATTGGTTTACAAGCTCTTTGTTCTTAGGGCAGATGGGAGGAGGAGGAAGGGATGAGGAAAAGGATTAATCAGTGAAGGAGAACTCGAGAGTCATGTGATAAGACGTATAGTAGTGGCGGTTTCTATGAATTTCCTTGAGCAAAGGCGAGTGTCTAAACTACTTAAGATCTTTAACTGGCTGGGTGTGGTGGCTCATGCCTGTAATCCCAGCACTTTGTGAGGCCAAGGCGGGCGGATCACGAAGTCAGGAGATCGAGACCATCCTAACACGGTGAAACCCCGTCTCTACTAAAAATACAAAAAATTAGCCAGGCATGGTGGCCGGCGCCTGTAGTCCCAGCTACTCGGGAGGCTGAGGCAGGAGAATGGCGTGAACCCAGGAGGCGGAGCTTGCAGTGAGCCGAGATCGTGCCACGGCACTCCAGCCTGGGCAACAGAGAAAGACTCCGTCTCAGAAAAAAAAAAAAAAAGCAAAAAAAAATTTAACTTATCAGGACTTAAACAGGCGGGAGTGGGTTTCAGGAGGAGCCAAGATGTTTGAGTATACTCCACTGCTTCAAGGGAGTGTTATCTGCCTGAGCAACCTGTGGAATGCCGCTGAGTGGTTATGCTCTGGGGCATAAAGACATGAAGGCAATAAGGAGACGTTTCTCCTCAGAGGCCGCCCATGACTTCCCATGGGTGTCTCACATAGGGAAGACTAACTCAACTGGCACCCCGGAAACTCTCTTTCCCACAGCCTAGGCTGGAGTGCAGTGGTGTGATCACAGCTCACTGCAGCCTCGAACTCCTGGGTTCAAGCGATCCTCCCACCTCAGCCTCCCAAGTATCTGGGACGTATCACCACGCTCAGCTAATTTCTACCTTTTTTTTTTTTTTTTTTTGAGACGAAGTCCCACTGTGTCGCCAGGCTGGAGTGCTGTGGTGTGATCTAGGCTCACTACAACCTCCGCTTCCTGGGTTCAAGCGATTCTCCTGCCTCAGCCCCCCAAGTAGCTGGGATTATAGGCACGTGCCACCACATTCAGCTAATTTTTTAGTAGACACTGGGTTTCACTGTGTTAAAATTTCATCAGCTACTTGAGTGGCTGAGGCACATGAAATTTTTAGTAGAGACGACGTTTTACTGTGTTAGCCAGAATGGTCTCAATCTCCTGACTTCCTGATTTGCCCGCCTTGGGCGTCCCAAAGTGCTGAGATTACAGGTGTGAGTCACTGCTCCCAGCCATATATTTTTTTTTTCCAGAGACAAGATTTCGCTATGTTATCCAGGCTACAACATAGTTTTTATTTTTATTTCAATTGCTTTAGGGGTACAAGCGGTTTTTGGTTACAAGGGAGAATTGTACAGTGGTGAAGTCTGAAATTTTAGAGCACCCATCACCCAAGTAGTGTACATTGTATGCAACATGTAGTTTTTTATCTGTCAACCCCCACTTACCCTCCTCCTTCTGAGCCTTCAATGTCCATTATACCATTCTGTATGCCTTTGCAAACCCACAGCCTAGCTTCCATTCATAAGTGAGAACATATGGTATTTGGCTTTCCATTCCTTAGTTACTTCACTTAGAATAATGACCTCCAGTTCCATCCAAAAGACATTATTTCACTCTTTTTTATGGCTGAGTAGTATTCCACACACACACACACCCCACATTCCCTCTATTCACTCATCAGTTGATGGGCACTTAGATAGGTTCCATATCTTTGTAAGTGTGAACTGTGCTGCAATAAACTATGTATTCAGGTGTCTTTTTGATATAATAACTTATTTTCCTTTGGGTAGATATCCAGTAGTGAGATTGCTGAATTGAATGTAGATCTATGTTTAGTTATCTGAGAAATCTTCATACAGTTTTCCATAGACATCCAGGCTACAATATAGTATTAAAGGTAAATCACATTTAGGCTTGTAATAGAAGACTCTGCTCTATGCCTTTCCCAAGCCAAGCACTTTTAGTTCTTTTTGTTATTTCTCCTATATTTTTCTCTATGCTTAGATTTCTTGTTACTTCCTTTTTTTCTTTTTTTTTTTCTTTTCTTCTTCTTCTTTTTTTTTAAAAGACAATTTCTTGTTCTGTTGTCCAGGCTGGAGTGCAGTGGTAAGATCTCAGCTCACTGCAACCTCTGCCTCCCAGGCTTAAGTGACCCTTGTGCCTTGGCCACTCAAGTAACTGGGATTACAGATGCCTGCCACCATGCCCAGTTAATTTTTGTATTTTTAGTAGAGATGGAGTTTCACCATGTTGGCCAGGCTGGTCTTGATGATCTCCTGCCCTTAAGTGATCTGCCCACCTCAGCCTCCCGAAGTTCTGGGATTACAGATGTGAGCCACTGTGCATTTCTTGATTTTTCTATACGTAGTTATTATCTGTGGATTTCTGCTATGAAAAAAAGGAGTTTTTCTACCACCTTCCCCTCAATACGCACATCCAGATACACAAACATACACTCCCTCCTTCCGTCTTCATAAAGCTAAATCACCATTTGGAATCAATATTCAGTGCTTTTGTTATGACTATGTAAATACTATGTTTAGGCCGGGTGTGGTGGCTCACGCCTGTAATCTCAGCACTTTGGGAGGCCGAGGCAGGGGGATCACAAGGTCAGGAGATCGAGACCACGGTGAAACCCCGTCTCTACTAAAAATACAAAAAATTAGCCGGGCGCGGTTGCGGGCGCCTGTAGTCCCAGCTACTCGGGAGGCTGAGGCAGGAGAATGGCGGGAACCCGGGAGGGGGAGCTTGCAGTGAGCCGAGATCGCGCCACTGCCCTCCAGCCAGGGGGACAGAGCAAGACTCCGTCTCAAAAAACAAAACAAAATAAATAAATAAATAAATAAATATTATGTTTAACTTTTTGTGCTACCTGGAGTTAGTAATTACTTTGTTTTTATCATTTGCTTAGTTTTCTAGGCACCAATCATTAATTCAATCCCAAAGCTTCCAATATAACTGAACATTTACTCAATATATCCAAACATAGCTAATAATCAGTTGATTTCATTTTCCTCTGGAGACATCACTCCTGGAGCACATCTTCTGGTTTCAGGCTGGGTTGGTTACTTTCTTTACCCGGGAGTATATTTGACATCCCAGGCTTTTCTCATCATCCGTTTTCTGTGTTTAATCTCATTTATTGAATGCCATATTGCTGTCTTTCTTAGTTTAATTCCTTGTTTTGCTGAAGCACATCCTCCAGTAGCTTTCTAAGAAAGGGTATATGCAGGGTCAAATTTTTGAGAACTTGTATAATTGAAATGTCATTATTCTACCCTCCCAATTAATAATCATTTAGACATATACATTTCTGTATTGGAAATCATTTTGAGGGCATTTATTGTCTTCTAGCTACGAGTACTGGTGTTTAGAAGTGTGATACCATTCTTGCTTCAGATCCAATGTATGTGGTTTTTTATATGATGGAAGCTCTTAGGAGTGTCTTTTTATCCCTGCTAATGTGAATTTCATTATATGCCTTGGTGTTAGCTAGTCCTTTTTCACTTATTGTGCTGTGAATTGGTGGAAACTTATGGTCTAGAGAATCATGTCCTTCAATTCTGAAGAGTCTCTTCATTTTTAAAAATCTTCCCCTTCTGGTCAAGCAGGGTGGCTTATGCCTGTAATCCCAGCACTTTGGGAGGCCAAGGCAGGTGGATCATCTGAGGTCAGGAGTTTGAGACCAGCCTGGCCGACATGGTGAAACCCTGTCTCTACTAAAAATACAAAAATTAGCCGGGTGTGGTGGTGGGCGCCTGTAATCCCAGTTATTTGGGAGGCCGAAGCAGGAGATCGCTTAAACCTGGGAGGCAGAGGTTATAGTGAGCTGAGATGGTGCCATTGCACTCCAGCCTGGGTGACAAGAGCAAAACTCTGTCTCGGAAAAAAAAAAAAAAAAAAAAAAAAAAGATTTTCCTCCTGAGAGCACTCCCTCAATAAACCATGTGTACAAGTATCCCCACCTCAGGTTCTCTTTTTAGAAATTATGACCCATTGATATAGTCTGAATATTCGTCCAAATCTTATGTTGAAATCTCAAATCCCGATGTTGGAGGTGGGGCCTGATGGGAGGTGTTTGGGTCATGGGGGTGGATACTTCATTTGGTGCTGTCCTCAAAATAGTGAGTTTTCTGGTTGTTTAAGTGTGTGGCAACTCCCCCAACCACCACTCTCTCCCTTGCTCCTACTCACCCTTTGCCTTCTGCCATGATTGGAAGTTTCCTGAGGCCTCCCCAGAAGCAGATGCTGGTACCCTGCTTCCTGTACTGCCTGCAAAACTGCAAGCCAATTAAGCCTCTTTTCTTATAAAGTACCCAGTCTCAGGTATTTCTTCATAGCAACGCAAGAATGGCCTAATACACTCACCATCTGGCACAGTGCCTGGCCCGTAAGAAGCACTTAAATAAATGATTGTTGAATAAAAAATAAACTCTGAGAAAATCACAGACAGAACTCTCCTATACATGCGTGGAGAGCACCTGGTGCATAGTAAATCTTTAAGGAGCTTTAGTCTCTCCGATCCCCCCATGCCCTGCAATATGGAGTAGCCTCATCTTGGTGGACTCTTCAGGACATGCTCCCCAGGTCTGTATGTCCAGGAATGCAATTGTGTGGATGCATCCAGGGTTGATCAGGCTCAGGGAATTGGCAATCTTAGACCTTAATGCTCCTTTACAAACACAATTGGAACTTAATGCAAAAAAAAAAAAAAAATTCTGGGATCTTCTGCTATACCTTACCCCGTTATGGACAAATCTACTCCGAAAGTCCAGCTGCTGGATAAGCAAGAACAGCCAGAGCAAGAGCGATCAGTGCATGGTCGCTAGGGCTGGTGACACTGGTCTCTGGGCAAGGCCTGCTAGAGGTGGATATGCAGCCTGATTCTTGTTCTGTCTCCTCCTCTCCTAGGGGCTGTATGGCCACTGTCTCCCTTTTTGCCACCCCTACCAGTTTTCCTTCAAAGTATGATATGCGGGCAAAGATTAAGTTCTCTTAATTATGACACATTTCCACTCTTGCCTCTCAAGTCACTAAACTGAGATGCGCTGGACTCCTATGGCTACCACCCATTTACAGATTATCAGTGTAATATGATATACTGATAATTGAGGTGACTAACCCCTTCATTATATGTTCATTTTCCATTCATATAATTCCATTCTCAGTTATAAGTTCATATAACTCCATTCTGAGTGTAACCTTAACCTCTAATATGTGGGTTACTAGGTCATAGTCCTCTTAAATTCATGTCCTCTACCTCATTACTGGAACCCCAGTATGCATAATACCCACTATAAACTGTAGTGCTTAGAACACCTGAACAGCCCCCTCCTCTCCCACCCCCATTTAGCAGGTTATATGACAGCCCCGCCCCAGAAGCCTCAGGCAGTCTCCTGGCAGAGCCCATCTCTGCAATCTGGAACTGCAGGCCTGAAAAATCCCCCAGAAGGACCCACAGGGAAGATAGCTGGGGACAGAGATATTGAATGACTTGCCCCTGGACATGCAGCTCTGCAAACTCACAGGAAGAAGAAAGCAGACCTCGCTCCCTTGGACAGATGCCCAAATAGTAATGGGGTTAGAATGCCTTCCTGACAACTCAGATCCCCAAGGGAGGGCCCTAGGGCAGAGAATTAGCAAAGGCAAGAGGATGAGTCTTAGTTCTCAGAAATCCCTGACTTCCCAGCTAAGCCCCACCTAGGCCACCAGCTGCTTATGAGGCTAGAGCAGCAGCAGCAGCAGCCCCCTCCCTACCCCACGGCCCCACCTGGCAACAAGTCACAATGCCCCAGGTGCCCAGTCCCAGAATGCTGACCAAAGTGGGAGGAAGTGAGGAGGGTTTGGTGGGTGGGTATGGGGGAGGGGGAGACTCTGCAGGAACCTAATTCGCCACTCCGAGCTCACCCTTGTATCTGCCAGGGCCCTACCCCTTCCCCAACTCCCATTCCTGTAATCTTTTTCAGCACTAGTTCTTCCTGTCACCTCCACCTCCCTCCATGACCCGGCTCTGCTTACCCAGACCCGAAGCCCTTGAGGATCCGATCCCAGTTCCTCCTAGGGGCCTGGGTGCTGGGGAGGGGTTGGGTAGTCCAGTGCATCCACGTGTGTCCTCCTGGGGCCCTAACTGGGCCCAGCTCCTGGACAGTGTCCTAGGGCTGGGGGCACTAGGGCTGACAATCCGGGCAGTCTTTTCCACAACTGGCCCAGCCCTGCTGCTGCTTCTGGTCTGCTTCCTCGCCTTTGACCTGCTCCATAGGTAAGTGGGCAACAGCCTGGCAGGTGGGCGTTGTAGGCGGGCAGGCCAGTGGACAACTTCCCTAAACCCAGCTGCCACCCTCTCTCTCCACAGGCCCGCAGGTCGCACTCTGCCACAGCACAAACTTCTCACGAGGGGCCAGAGTCAGGGGGCCGGTGAGGGTCCAGGACAGCAGGAGGCTCTACTCCTGCAAATGGGGAGAGTCTCAGGACAACTTAGCCTCCAGGACGCGCTGCTGCTGCTGCTCATGGGGCTGGGCCCGCTTCTGAGAGCCTGCGGCATGCCCTTGACCCTGCTTGGCCTGGCTTTCTGTCTCCATCCTTGGGCCTGAGAGCCCCTCCGCACAACTCAGTGTCCTTCAAATATACAATGGCCACCCTGCTTCCTCATGCCCCCTTTTCTCCTTCCTGGCTGGGCAGGTGGGACAATACCCCTTTCTTCCCAGCCTGAACCTCACAGGGCCTCCAGTCCTATAATATAGGTATCAGATACCCGGGTCTGAGTCTTGGGGCCGCCAGAGAAGGCAGGATACAAGCCAGGGAGCCTGGGGAAGAATGTGGCAGCCATCTCAGAGCCTGTGGGTTGGGGGCAGTCACTCTGACCTCCTCTGTGGCTCTAGAGAATGAAGGTCCAGACAGAAAGACTTGCAGGAGAGCAGGGTGGAAAGGGGTGGGTATCAGCCAGCAGGGAAAGCAGGGAAGGGACGGGGATCCAGGGAGGGCTTCCCATGAGAAAGCATGAGAAACTACATCTGCGGGGCTCTGAGGCTCCCCTGCCAGCCTGGAGGGTCTGTGCAGAGGGACTCGGGTGGGCCTCACACCCTGCAGTGACTCCTCTCTTGGCTGGACCCCACCCCAGCCCGGGTCACAAAGGGGCTCCTCTGGGAAGGGTGGGGGTAGATGAGAGTGGGGACTTGGATTTGCCTGCCAGGCCGTCCTGGGTGCTGCAGGAAGCAACATGACTTAGGTAACTGCCCAGAGGTAAGTCCCAGACCCCAACTCTGTTGTCCCACCCCACCCACACTGGTGCCCTCCTGACCCCTGTACCCCCTCTCTGCCCCCCGCCCCGAGGTCCCAGGCATCTCCAAGGCCCTGGCCCTCTCCCCAGGTGCACCAGCCGTGATGCAGCAGCCGCGAGTGGAGACAGATACCATCGGGGCTGGCGAGGGGCCACAGCAGGCAGTGCCCTGGTCAGCCTGGGTCACAAGGCACGGCTGGGTACGCTGGTGGGTGAGCCACGTGCCCCCGAGCTGGATCCAGTGGTGGAGCACCTCGAACTGGCGGCAACCGCTGCAGCGCCTGCTGTGGGGTCTGGAGGGGATACTCTACCTGCTGCTGGCACTGATGCTGTGCCATGCACTCTTCACCACTGGCTCCTACCTACTGAGCTCCTTGTGGCCCGTCGTGGCCGCCGTGTGGCGCCACCTGCTACCGGCTCTCCTGCTGCTGGTGCTCAGTGCCCTGCCTGCCCTCCTCTTCACGGCCTCCTTCCTGCTGCTCTTCTCCACACTGCTAAGCCTCGTGGGCCTCCTCACCTCCATGACTCACCCAGGCTACACTCAGGATTTGGATCAATAGAAGGGCAACCCCATCCCACTGCCTGTGTCTGTTGAGCCCTGGCCTAGGGCCTGAGACCCTGTGGGGAGAGGGAGGGCAATGGGATAAGGGCCCCCTGCCTTGGCAGGCCCCAGACCCCCAGTCCCGAACAGGTAGACTGGCCTGACCCCGGACTCCTTCCTCAAGTCAATGCTGCAGGTTCCTGGTGTGAGGGGCTGGGGCCTTTGAGAAGAGCGGGCAGAACAGATGGCTTAGCCATTGGTGGAAATTGCTTAGCCAGGGGCAGAGCTTGACCAAGCCACTGACAGCGCCCATATGGATGTGATGATACCCGTGGGGCCCTCTTGGCAACTGACAGCATCTTTTTTTCACAGTCACTCAGCTGTCTCAGCTTCAGACTCACTGAAAACTTCTACCTGGGCACCCCTGGCCTTGCCATTCCTCCCAGCAATTCCCTTTTTTCATTTCCAGGAGAACCACAGACTCTAGAGAGGGTCCCAGTGACAAAAATCTATCAGGGAGAAGGCTGGCCAGAAGCCAGGAGACCTCAACTCCCTCGCCTCCAAACCTTGCAGCCCAGGCATCCTCCTCCCTAGACTTCCTACTTCCTGCCTCAGTCCGCATCCCCAAGTCTGAGAAATGGGCCAACTGGGGTCAGACAGTACCTACTCACTCTCTAAGAATCCCAAGGTCTGTTATGGGAAAATGATCAAGAAGTCTCATTTCACCCACTTACACAATGTGTGGCCTTGGCCAATTAATTCATTTGAGTCTCAATGTTAGGTGGGCCACTTCTGTCATGGGGTTGTTGTGAGTCAAAGACAATATCTATTTGTGAAGCATTTTGTAAAAACCAAAAACCTGTAAGATGTTGTTTTCACCTCTAAGAACATTCGGTAGGCTCAAAAGATCTTTTGACCCCAAAGACTGTTGAAGGAACAGGATGCTTCTCTGGGCTTTCAGATCAACTCTCTGTCCTGGTTAGAATTTTGGCCCTAAAATGGTAAACAAGAGGTTGGTTAAGTGTGGACAAGATATAAAAGGTCATGTGCCATGAAATCTCAAAATGTGCACATGTTGAACTATTTTGATTATGAAATGCTTGGGCCTGGGGCTGGGTGCCAGGAGATGCTTGCACAGCTGTGTAAGTGGGGAAAGCACAGTCCCAGGGTTTCCAAAACTGACCCAGCAAGCCGCTCAGGCACCAGAAGGGCTTTGGAAAGGGCAATCCTTTGATGCCCTGAATGCTGGCCATTCGTTCACTTGCTGGCCCCTCCAACAAAACATTGAGTTATTACCAAGTAAGCTACATGATAGACAACTTTATCCACACCTGACCCCCACCCAATCCCTGGCCATCCCCAACTCCTGCCCAGTTCTGATCCCTGCTTTATATATAACCCTAAAATCCTTGCTCTTGAAACCCCAGGCCCAAGGTCCTCTTCTCTTGCCCCATAAATACTCAGGGCCTTGGGGTTGGTCCCTAGAACCCTGGTTCATTTTTGCCTTAGAGTTTTGCAACCCTCCATGCCACTGATTAGATGCCTTCAGCATCAGTGCCAAAACCCAAGGTCCAGTCCTTCCTTTCTGTTTCTTTGTATTTCTCCCTGCATTATGGCCTGGTAGCGAGAGCAAGGTAGGACATGGGGCTGACATAGTCTCATGGTTAGATGGGTTTTGGTGTATGAGCTGAGGCTGGGCTTGAATACTAGCACTCTCACTTACTAGCTCCATGCCCTTAGTGGAAATTGCTAAACCTTCCTCAACTTCACTTTCCTCATGGATAAAACTAAGCAAGAACTCCTGTCTTAGGGCTCTGGCATGTGAGTGAAGGACCTGGGACCGCTCCTAGCACCACAAATTATAGCTATGCTGTGACCATCCCATTTTAGAGATGAGAAGTCAGGCCCAGGATAGCCATTTGCCAGTGGCAAGGCCAGGCCATCTGAGTCCTACCAGGCTACTCAAGAGAAGGTGAAGGGGGCAAAGGAAACACAAACAACCTGACTAACTGAAGACCCCATGGCTTCTCAAGAGCTCCTATCAGAGCTAAAGCCCAAGCCTAGGGAGGTTATGAGTCAAACCAATCTAGATGTCTGGCGGGCTGAGGATTCAGGATCCCATGTGGTGAGGGCGGAGACCAGGTTGCCTGGCCTAGATCCATCATTGACTTGGCCATGCATTGCTAGCCAGAGACATTGCTCTGGAGCCTTGGGTCCATTCCAATGAAGAGGGAGAGGAGTCTTGGGCCCTGACCAGATGCACTGGTGGATGGGATGTGGGCAGCAGCAAGGAGAAGACCTTCTTCCTTTCCCTGCAGAATATATACCTTTTACCCTTCTGCCCAGCTGGTATGGGGTAAGGAGGTGCAGCCAGACTGGAGAGCAGATGGGCAATACTCATCACATTGGATCAGCATATACCCTAGGACCCAGAATCCCAGAATGCATTTTCACAGAGGTCTATAAGGGCCTTGCTTCTCAAAATGTAGTCCCAGAATCAGCAACATAGGCATCACCTGGAAGCTGGTTAGAAATACAGTCTCAGGCCCTGCTGCAGACCGGCTGAATCAGAGCCTGCAATTTTTTTTTTTTTTTTTAAGACAGAGTCTTGCTCTGTTGTCCAGGCTGGAGTGCAGTGGTACAATCTCAGCTCACTGCACTCCACCTCCCAGGTTCAAGCAATTCTCCTGCCTCAGCCTCCCAAGTAGCTGGGATTACAGGCGCCTGCCACCGAGTCCGACTAATTTTTGTATTTTTAGTAGAGACGGGGTTTCACCATGTTGGTGCCAGACTGGTCTTGAATCCCTGATCTCAGGTGATCCACCCGCCTCAGCCTCCCAAAGTGCTGGGATTACAGGCATGAGCCACCGTGCCTGGCCAAGAGCCTGCATTTTAACAAGATTCCCAGGTGATACATTGCACCCTGTTTGAGAAGCGAAGCATAAGGGGGCACTATGAGAATGCCTATTGCACTGTTACTAGTGGGAGCAGGGTAGGTAAAGGGAAGGGTAAAACAAGGCAGATGGGCCCAAGGGGCAACAGTTAGAAGGGGCAGAAGGTACATGAACCAATCTTAAAATCCTAGCATTGAAAAATAAATGGAATGAGAATACAATTCCTTTTACACAAATGTAAAAGGTATGTCAGCAAAACAAGACACTTTTTGGCAAGAACACATAAAAACGGAAGATAAACAGAATGGAATGGACAACTCTAAGGGCAGGCAAGTGGGAGTAGGGTATAGAGATAACAGGCAATAAAGCTAGAGAGCTTGCAGAGGCGAAACGTGATACCATCAACATAATTCCTGAAATTTCTTTAAAAGTAGAAAAAGTCGTCCATTTAGCGTTAAAAGGCTTAAAAATGCAAGTCTGGGGAGAATGGGCATGGTGAAATGATGGAGTTCTAAGTCATTCGGTTTGGGCCAAGAAGGGCGAGCCTTCCTATCGGCCTGTATGTGACCTCGGCTGCTGCGTGGATGTCTTTGCCCTCCCCCACTGCACCCGGTAGGCCGCTCTCATGGGATTGGACTGTGAGCCTGGGATCCAGCAACAACTTCGGCCTGGCCGGAAAAATAAGGTCAAGGAGAGCATAAGGAACCGGAGCGGAGGCGGTGTCAGCGAGAGGGGCCTTAAGTCTAAGGAGAGAAGGGATCTACAGCGGTGCACACACGTGCTGGGGAATACTGGGGGTGGGGGGTGGGCAATAGGGCTTCCCTCCGCCCCTAGGAACAGGGAAGGCGGCGTCAGGGGGCGCAAGCTGCTGCGGGGTAACCCTTCAAGAGATGGAGCGTCAGTGGCCACTCAGGGAAGGAGAGGGGTCCCGGAAAGGAGGAAGCCGTGCGACATCCAGGAACCTCCAAGGGCCAGCTGCGGGAGACAGCGAGGGGGCCGCTCTCCTTCAGACTCGTGAGCGTAGAGAAAGGGGTAGGCGGGAAGAGGCTGAGTGAGGCTGGGGTGGGGAGGGGCAGCCGGCCCCAGGGAAGGAAGGAGGAGACAGAGTCGTCAGGGAGGGGGAGGACGCCTGTGCAGCGCGCGCTAGACCAACGCCCGGGGGCAGGGACAAGGTCATTGAGGCCGTGGTCACAGACGCGTCGGGAGGGAAGGGGCCACGTCGGGCGGGATGCATTGAGGCGACAGGAGCGCCTGGTCAGACGGCAGCTACTTGGAGGCAGGGGAAGGCGTGGTGGGGGATCCCCTGCGGTGGGGACCCCGTGAGGACACCGGAGGCCGGCCGCGGGGTGCGGAGCGCCGAGGGCACTGCTCTCCCCCAGGCCCAAGCGCGCGGAGAGGGGCGAGGGCGAAGACGACCTTCAGGCAGAGAGGGACAGACCAGGGTCCGAGGCTGGGAGGGAAATCCCAAGCTCAGCCCGGTTGGGAGGTCGTGGGCATCCACACGGGGAATGTGCTGGCGGCCCTGAAGCGTCGATGTCCCTGGACTCGCCGAACAGACTGGGGACGGACGGCGCGCAAGGAGAGCCCTCTGGCTCTGGCAAGGAAGGGGCAGGCTTGGCGGGGGTGGGAAGAGGGAGCGGGGGGAGGGATGTCCCACAGGCTAAGACACCAGCACTTACGGCGGGGCGGGAGGGTAAGGAGAGGGATCTCAGGGCCACTGTCATCACAGTGGCAGCTTCGTTGACTCTCAACCCTTGCCCCAAATCGCTGGCCTGCCGCCCCTCCCCCTCACCAGAGACCCCGAGGCATCGACGGCAGAGTTCCTGAGAACCCTGGAGAAGGAACAGCCCGATATAGCCAACTGAGCTGGGACTCTGACTCCTGGCACAGCCTGAGCCTGATATTATCAAATGCCCTGAGGTAAAAAGCTGTCATTTGTGAGGATCCGACAGGGTCTGGATGCAGCCACTTTTCGACAAGTTTTTTTGTTTGTTTGTTTTTCTGCTGAGCATTTTCATCTGTATTCTGGAGCTCATACTTGCATCCTTTGTACTGATTCTGTTACCGACCCTCAAGGGGGTTTTGGATCCCAGTAGGTTTTTTTCCCTGCTTGGTGCCGTTTATGCCAATAAAATGAGACCAGGTTCGGTTAAGCAGAGCAGAAACTTTATCACTGATCAAGGAATGTAGAAGGGGAGCCTGAGATCAAAGCACCTTCTTGAGGGAAGGGGTAGGGCGAAGAGGGATTTGTAAGATGTCTTAGGGTAGTAGGCAGAGACTGGGGGAGGGGATTCCTGGAAAGATGGGGCTTTCCAGGGAGAACTGGAGTGTGTGCAGTCTCTCCTTCACCCCAGCATTTTATGTGCCCCGGCTAAGTGCACCTCCACCCCTCATCCCCTCGCCGCCCCCGCCCCCCGCCTCCCCCGGGCAGAGATTACAATATGGTAATGAGGCGAGGATTCAGGTTCAGGTCAGGGTAGCACTGCTGAGCTCCCTTCTCATCTTGTGGCTTGTTTGTGGTTACTGGCTTCTAGCCTCCGTTTTTGAAAGCAAACACAACTGTGAACACTGGTTAATTTCACAGGTTTTGGGGCTTGCTGAAAGATTTGGGGTTACTCTGCGGTGACAGTTCCCTACCTTGAAAATATTTTCCATCTTAAAAGAACTTGATTTAACATCTGTTGGTTCTATCATATTTTCCAGGTTGTGTCTTCAAATGTCTTACCCACAAAATACCAGTTTTTAAAATTAATATGTGACATTGTATCCTTGCGAAATATTTGTAACATGTATGAAAGTTATGAACCTCTCTAAACTGAGAGACCACATCTGTCTAAAGGACAGATGTTATCAGGTTAGGGCCTCTTCCTGTGTGCTCCTCATCTTACTGTGCAAGCTGGGATTCCCAGACAATGGCAAATAGAACTGCTGTTCACAGATATCTTTGACTTGATATTGATTTAAAATGAACTGCTTGCTTCTAAGTTTCCACCATTAAGAATTATGTAGATTGTTGTAGATTTCTGGTAGTTAACTTTTATTCAGTTAAAGAAATTTCTTTCAAGACCTAGTTTACTAACAATTTTGGTCAAGAATGGATGTTGAATTATAAAATTGCTTTTTCTATATTATGAGAACTATTCTACTGTATTCTGTTTATTCAGTGAATTACATTTTTGTTTCTTTTATTAAACTGCTTTTATGGTTTTATTTTGTTTGAGATGGAGTCTCTCTCTGTTGCCCAGGCTGGAGTGCAGTGGCATGATCTCAGCTCACCGCAACCTCTGCCTCCTGAATTCAAGCGATTCTCCAGCCTCAGTCTCCCAAGTAGCTGGGACTGCAGGCACCCATCACCATGCCTGGCTAATTTTTTGTACTTTTTTCTTGTTGTTAGTGTAGAGACAGGGTTTTGCCACGTTGCCCAGGCTGGTCTCAAACCCCCTGTACTCAAGCAATCCACCTGCCTCGGCTTCCTAAAGTGCTTGTGTTACAGGTGTGAGCCATGGCGGCTGGCCAGTTTGTTCTTTTTTTATTAGTGTGGACTATCCCATTGTACGAAAATACAGTAATTTATCCATTCTCTTGTTGATGAACATTTGGGTTGTTTCAAGGTTTTGGCTATCAATAAAACATCTATGAATATTTTTAAGTCTTTCAGTGGACAGAGTCACTTATTTCTTTTGCACCAGAATTGCTGGGTCATAAAGTATGCAAATGTTCAACTTAAGTAAATGTTGCCCAGTCATCTCCAAAGTTGTTATATCAATTTATATAAATTTCCACTGCTTTTTTTGCAACCTGTCCACCTGATTTGTTTGGAGTTTCTGCTCTCCAAGGTCTCATTAGACATGATATTTGCATTTCTGTTTCTCATTTTCACTTTTGCTTGGGTGATTTCTTAGAGGAAGAGGAAATACTATAACATCTTCAAACTGCACAACCCCTTTTCTTTTAAAAACCAGGAATGCAAGTTTGGTTTAACATCCAAAAAACAACTAATGTAATTCACCCAATTATCAAAAAAAAAAAAAAAAAGCCCATATGATCATTTCCATAACTGCAGAAAAGGCATTTGATAAAATACAACATCTATTCTTGATAAAAGCTCTCAGCAAACTAGGAATAAAAGGAAATATTCTCAACTTGATAGAAGGCATCCATGAAAGAGTTGTAGCTAGTATCATGGTAGTAGTATCAGCTACTTCATGGTGGAAAAACTGAATACTTTCCAACTAAGATCAGAAACAAGAATGTCCACTCTCACTACTTCTATTCAATGATTGTACTAAATGACCCAGCCACTGCAATAACACAAGAAATGTAAATAAAAGGCACACAGATTGGAAAGCAGTAAGTAAAACTGTCTTTATTGGTAGACAAAAGAATCATCTATGTAGAAAATCCAAAGAAATCTATAAAAAAGTTACTAGAACGAAGTGAATTTGACAAGGTAGTTAACACGTATACACAGTCATGGTTGTGATACAAGGTCAATATACAAAAATCAATTGTATTTTCTGTACTTGCAATGAACAATCAGAATAGAAAACATTTTAAAGTGACTACTTCCAATAATAGAAAAATATGAAGCACTTAGGGGTAAATCTGACAAAAGATGTGAAAGACCTGTACACTGAAAACTACAAAATACTGCTGAGAAAAATTAAAGACCTAAATAAGTGGAGAGAAATACTTTGTGCATAGGGTCAGATATGGGTCAGACATATTGTTAAGATGTCAATTTTCCCCAATTCATCCATATATTCAATACAATCACAATCAAAACTCCAGCAGCATTTTTATAGGAATTGACAAGCTGATTTTAAAACTCCTATGGAAATGTAAAGGACCTAGAAGAGCCAAAATAACTTTGATAAAGAACAAAGTTGAGGCCTGGCATGGTGGCTCAAGCCTGTAATCCTAGCACTTTGGGAGGCTGAGGCGGGCACATCACCTTGGAGGAGGTCAGGAGTTCAAGATCAGCCTGGCCAACATAGTGAAACCCCATCTCTACTAAAAATACAAAAATTAGCCAGGTGTACTGGCGTGTGCCTGTAATCCCAGCTACTCTGGAGGCTGAGGCAGGAGAATCGCTTGAACCCGGGAGGCGGAGGTTGCAGTTAGCTGAGATCGTACCATTGCACTCCAGCCTGGGAGATAAGAGCGAAATTCTGTCTGTCTCAAAAAAAAAAAAAAAAAAAGGACCAAGTTGAAGGACTAACACTTCCCAATGTCAAGATTTCATAAAGCTACAGTCAAAAGAGTGTGGTATTGGTATAAAAAGAGACAAACAGACCAGTAGAACAGAGTAGAGTCCAGAATTAGATCCACACATATATGAACAAGTGAGTCTCAATGCAAGTGCAAAGGTAATAGTCTTCAACCAATGGTGCTGAACCATTGTATATTCATATAAAAATGAATTTCAATTTATACCTCACACCATAAACAAAATAAAACTCAAAACATAAACAAAAATAAACTCATATTTGATCATAGACCTAAATGTAAAACCAAAAACTATAAACTTTCTAAGAGAAAACACAGAAAACAAATAGTAGTAACCTTGGATTAGGCAAAGATTTCTTAGATATGACACCAAAAGCACAATCCAAAATCTGAAAGAAAAATTTGATTAACTGTACTTTATCAAAATTAAAAACTTCTGTTCTTGAAAAGACATTCTTAAGAAAAAAAGAACCCAAGCCACAGACTGGAAGAAAGTATTTTCAGATCATATCTGATAAAATACTTGTATCCAGAATAAAGAACTCTCAAAGTCCAATATGTAAAAAGGGGGATAGAGGGAAAGAGAGAGAAAAATGTGAAAAAATACTTAACAGAAGAAGATATATAGATGAAAAATAAGCACATGAAAAGATGTTCAACATCACTGGTCATTAGAAAAATGTGAACTAAAACCATAATGGGGATACCACTACCCATCTATTGGAACGGCTAATATTAAAAAGACTGATCATACCAAGTGCTGGCAAGGATGTGGAGGAATTGCAACTCTCATACATTGTTGGTGGGAATGTAAAATTGTAGAATCACTTTGAAAAATTGTTTGGCAGTTTCTTAAAATGTTAAATATACACCTACCATATAGCCACTTCGTTCTTAGGTAAAAATGAAAACATATGTCCATACAAAGACTTGTATATAAATGTTCATGGCAGCTTTACTTATAATAGTCAAAAGCTGAAAATAACTCAAATGTCCATCAATAGGTGAATGGATAAATGTTGATATATCCATACAACTGAATACTATTCAGCTATAAAAAGGAATAAATTGTTGATACAACATGGATGAATTTCCAGTTGTTCCATTAATCCCATTCATTAGGATGAGTGAAAGATGCCAGATGAAAAAAAAGAGTACCCATAAGTAGGAGTTGAACAATGAGAACACATGGACATAGGGAGGGAGGGGAACAACACACACCAGGGCCAGTAGGTGGTTGGTGGTGAGGGGAAGGACAGCATTAGGACAAATAGCTAATGCATGTGGGGCTCAAAACCTAGATGACCGGTTGACAGGTACAGCAAACCACCATGGCATACGGATACCTATGTAACAAGCCTGTATGTTCTGCAATTGTATCCTGGAACTTAAAGTAAAATTTTAAAAATAATAATAATAAAGAAAGAAAGAAGTACCTATTGAAAGATTCCATCCATATAAAATTCTAGAAAATACAACCTGATCTATAGTAACAGAAAGCAATAAGTACCCACGATAGCTTGGGAACAGGAGCAGGGGGATGTGAGGAAGCTATGGGGAGGAATGACGGAGGAATTATAAAGAGGTAGAAGAATAAATTTCATTATCTTAATTGTGATGATTTCATAGATGTGTGTATATATATATATATCAACTTGTATGTGAAGTCTATTGCATGTCAATCCCACTTCAGTAAAGAAGGTTTTTGTTTTGTTTTTTAGAGACAGGGTCTCATTTTGTCACCCAGGCTGGAGTGCAGTGGTGGAATCATGGGTCACCACAGCCTCAAACTTCTGGGCCCAAGTGATCCTCCTGTCTCAGCCTCCCATGTAACTGGGACTACAGGTATCCACCACTACACCCAGATAATTTATTTTTTATTTTTTGTAGAGTCGAAGGTGGGAGAGGGTGTCACTTTGTTGCCCAGACTGGTCTTGAACTTCTGCCTTCAAGTGATCCTCCCACCTCAGCCTTCCAAAGCACTGAGTTTACAGGTGTCAGCCACCACACCTGGCCAAGCAGGTTTTGTTTTGTATTTTTGAGAGGAATCTTGCTTTGTCACCCGGGCTGGAGTGCAGTGGTGCCATCTCGGTTCACTGCAAGCTCCGCCTCCCGGATTCACGCCATTCTTCTGCCTCAGCCTCCCGAGTAGCTGGGACTACAGGTGCCTGCCACCACGCCCGGCTAACTTTTTGTATTTTAGAGATGGGGTTTCACCGTGTTACCCAGGATGGTCTCAGTCTCCTGATCCCGTGATCCGCCCGCCTTAGCCTCCTGAAGTGCTGGGATTACAGGCGTAAGCCATCGTGCCTGGACCAATCAAGTTTTTTTTTTTTTTTTTTTTTTTAAACAATAGGCTCATTTCTTTGCAATCAGAGTTTATCTTTCACTGATGTACCTGTTTAGATGTACTTCAATACTGTACTGAACACACAACCTAGACAGGAAACTGGGTAATGCAACAGAAGGCAAGTTATCTACTTTTGCTGGGAAACTTCCGTTTATATTGTTGTTATAATTATTATTAAAGATGGGGTTTCGCTCTTGTTGCCCAGACTGGAGTGCAGGGGCGTGCTCTTGGCTCACTGCAGCCTCTGTCACCTGGGCTCAAGCAATTCTCCTGCCTCAGCCTCCCAAGTAGCTGGGATTAGAGGCGTGTGCCATGACGCCTGACTAATTTTTATATTTGTGGTAGAGACAGGGTTTCATCATGTTGGCCAGGCTGGTCTCAAACTCCTGATCTCCAGTGATATACCTGCCTCAGGCTTCCAAAGTGCTGGGATTACAGGTATAAGCCACTGCACCTGGCCAAGTTTTACTTTTCTTTCTTTTTTTTTTTTTTTTGAGACGGAGTCTCGCTCTGTTGCCCAGGCTGGAGTGCAGTGGCGCGATCTCCACTCACTGCAAGCTCCGCCTCCCAGGTTCATGCCATTCTCCTGCCTCAGCCTCTCGTGTAGCTGGGACTATAGGCGCCCGCCACCGCGCCCGGCTAATTTTTGTATTTTCAGAAGAGACGGTGTTTCACCATGTCAGTCAGGATGGTCTCGATCTCCAGACCTCGTGATCCGCCTGTCTCGGCCTCCCAAAGTGCTGGGATTACAGGCGTGAGCCACTGCGCCCGTTTTTTTTTTTTTTTTTTTTTTTTTTTTTTTTTTTGAGATGGAGTCTTGCTCTGTTGCCCAGGCTGGGATACAGTGGCGCGATCTCGGCTCACTGCAACCTCCACCTCCCAGGTTCAAGCAATTCTCCTGCTTCAGCCTCTCGAGTAGCTAGGATTACAGGCACGCACCACCATGCCCAGCTAATTTTTTTTGTTGTTCTTGTTTTTTTTTTTTTTTTTTGAGATGGAGTTTCGCTCTTGTTGCCCAGGCTGGAGTGCAGTGCAGTGGCGTGGTCTCAGCTCACACTACAACCTCTGCCTCCTGGGCTCATGTGATTCTCCTACCTCAGCCTCCCAAGTAGCTGGGATTACAGGCATGCACCACCACACCTGGCTTTTTTTTTTTTTTTTTTTTTTTTTTTGAGAGGGAGTTTCGCTCTTGTTGCCCAGGCTCTTGTAGTGGCGTGATATTGGCTCACCGCAACCTCTGCCTCCTGGCTGAAGAGATTCTTCTACCTCAGCCTCCCAAGTAGCATGGGATTACAGGTATTCTCCATCACGCTCGGCTAATTTTTGTATTTTTAGTAGAGACAGGGTTTCACCATGTTGGTCAAGCTGGTCTCGAACTCCTGACCTCATGTGATTCACCCGCCTCAGCCTCCCAAAGGGTTGAGGTTGCAGGCGTGAGCCACAGCGCCTGGCTGAAGTTTTACTTTTCTTAAAGAGAATTTTTTTTTTTTTCCTGGAAAATAAGTGCTGACATCACAACTGAAGTGCTCATGCATCTTTTACTCCTTTCAGGAATATCTTGGTATGGCAAATGAATGGATACAGAGTCCATTCTTTAAAACCAATTCCATGAATGACAGGAAGTCAATGTAAGATTGTCTTATTAAATGATCTGTCAATGGTCAAATATGAATGGTATTTGAGACAATGAAGTTTGAGTTCTCTCTTGCTTAACTAGCAAATAGTGGGCCTACATACCGGGGCAACTTAAGATTTCCATTATTTTCACATCTCAGAAAAAAACAAAAAGGAAAAAAAGGGAAATGATTTAAATGTTAAGTGATAACTCATATAAGGCTATTTATATAAGTTTCTTGCTTCCCAGTCGGGACTGAATAAAATCTACAATCGAGGAGTCAAATTTTTAAGTGTTTTGTACCATATGCTTATATGACAACAAACTGAGCAACATTTATTCTATTCTTTTTTTTCCTTTTGAGATGGAGTCTCACTCTGTCATCCAGGCTGGAGTGCAGTGGCGCGATCTCAGCTCACTGTAAGCTCCACCTCCCGAGTTCATGCCATTCTCCTGCCTTAGCCTCCCGAATAGCTGGGACTACAGGTGCCCACCACCACACCCAGCTAATTTTTTGTATTTTTAATAGAGACAGGGTTTCACGTATTAGCCAGGATAGTCTCGAACTCCTGACCTTGTGATCTGCCCACCTCAGCCTCCCAAAGTACTGGGATTACAGGCGTGAGCCACTGCACCTGGCCTCTTTATTCTATTCTTATGATAAATTTCAAGTTTAAAGAGATTAAGCTATTTCCACAAATGTTAAAGGAATGTAAGAAAGTTTTAAGGACAAAGGTGTTGGGACATTGCAGTTGGGACATGGCACCGTGGGCCATGCCAGCCACATAGCAAAATGGGGTGGAAACTAAAAATATGGAGGTAAGGCTAAGCATGGTGGCTCACACCTATAATCCTAGCACTTCGGGAGGCTGAGGCAGGCACATCACTTAAGCCCAGGAGTTTGTGACCAGCCTGGGCAACATGATGAAACCCCATCTCTACCAATCAATCAATCATTCAATCAATAAGCTGGGCATGGTGGTGTGTGCCTGTAGTCCCAACTATTTGGGAGGCTAAGGTGGGAGGATCACTTGAGCCTGGGAGGCAGATGTTGCAGTGAGCTGTGATGGCACCACTGCATTCCAGCCTGGACAACAGATACCTTGTCTGTCTGTCTCTGTCTCTGTCTGTCTCTGTCTCTCTCTGTGTGTGTGTGTGTGTGTGTGTGTGTTCATATGTATGTATGGCAGTAGAATGAAGGGGATATTGAGCACATTTGAAGATTCTCCAGTTTTCTTAGTGTGAAAGCTCCAGATCTGGGATAGGGTTTGAAGCAAGTGAAAAAGCCTTGGCTAGGCTCAGTAGGGAAGGTGACAGGATTCCTGGAGAACAGGACGGGAAACAACAGAGATCTCACTGAGGCTGTGTCACTCAAATTACTTTTTCCTGAAAATCAATCCAGGTGTAGTTTTCTCCAGCAATACCAGGAAGCCCCAGAATCAGAGGTACAAAGGTGTCTGAAGAGAGAAAAGGATTTTGAGAAGGAAGGGCAGAGTGACAAGGGATTGGGCAAACTGGATACAGCTGAAGAGGGCTGCTCCAAGGATGGGTTTTTGTTAAAGAAAAAAATCAATTTGGGGGCTGAGCACAGTGGCTCACATCTGTTGTCTCAGTACTTTGGGAAGCCAAGGTGGGAGGATTGCTTGAGGTAAGGAGTTCAAGGCCAGTCTGGGCAACATAGCAAGACCTTGTTTTCATATTAAAAAAAAAAAAAGTGAAAAAATAAATTAAAAAAATCAAATGTTGCAAATAATGATTAAAACTCTTATCTAACAAGAAGCTTTCTTTCATTTTGGTATGTCCCTTCTCCTTTCTGTTTATACCAGAGAAAGCTGAATTTAAAAGTTTCAGGAACTGTGCCAATACTTTTGTACACTGTCTCATTTGGTTCCTCTAAAGGGTTTTTTTTTTTTTTTTTTTTTTTTTTTTTGAGACGGAGTCTCGCTCTGTCGCCCAGGCTGGAGTGCAGTGGCCGGATCTCAGCTCACTGCAAGCTCCGCCTCCCGGGTTTACGCCATTCTCCTGCCTCAGCCTCCCAAGTAGCTGGGACTACAGGCGCCCGCCACCTCGCCCGGCTAGTTTTTTGTATTTTTTCAGTAGAGACGGGGTTTCACCGGGTTAGCCAGGATGGTCTCGATCTCCTGACTTCGTGATTCGTCCGTCTCGGCCTCCCAAAGTGCTGGGATTACAGGCTTGAGCCACCGCGCCCGGCCACTAAAGGGTTTTATTAAGTCATATTGTCTGCGGAGTTTCCAGCACCAGTGTGTTGATTCATTAGCTTCCCTTCATTTGCATTTAGTCTAGTAGATGGCTAGCAAGGATCAACACTTTTCTGGTCTGCTATTTCTATCTCCTTTTGTGTGAGATGTTATGTCCTTTAACAAGGTAACATTTCATTAATAAGTATGGAAAGTTAACGCAAGAATTCTGCATCCTTCTCTTTTTTTGAGACTGAGTTTTACTTGTCGCCCAGGCTGGAGTGCAGCCCCACGATCTCAGCTCACTGCAAGCTCCGCCTCCCGGGTTCACGCCATTCTCCTGCCTCAGCCTCCAGAGTAGCTGGGACTACAAGCGCCCGCCACCACGCCCAGCTATCTTTTTGTGTTTTTAGTAGAGATGGGGTTTCACCGCGTTAGCCAGGATGGACTCGATCTGACCTTGTGATCCGCCCGTCTTGGCCTAACAAAGTGCTGGGATTATAGGCGTGGGCCACCGCGCCCGGCTACATCCTTCTCTTCTATCCATTCTACTTCAAAATTATTTATGGGGTCTTCATGTTACCTTATATTTCTGCCCTCACATCACTTATCAGTCCACTGCCATGCTCCATCCCTCACACCAGCCCACATTTTAGCTCACACTTTACTACTGACATTCTCTGTAGGGTCATGAATCTAGGATCAAGACTACCTGTTAAAGCTGAAATCCTGTACCTCCCTGGTTTTAACTTCTGCATGGAACTTAAAATAGCCTCTCTACCACCACCCCACCCCGGCACCCACCTTGGATTTTGTCTCCCTCGGCTCCTTTTCTGTTTTACCACCAGAACCAAAGAGGTTGGTCTGTGTTCTCTTTCCTTCCATTGCATATCTCATCAACCAAGTTAGAAGTTTCAAATAGAGGCCAGGCGCGGTGGCTCACGCCTGTAATCCCAGCACTTTGGGAGGCTGAGGTGGGCGGATCACGAGGTCAAGAGATCGAGCTCATCCTGGCCAACATGGTGAAATCCCCTCTACTAAAAATACAAAAACTAGCTGGGCATGGTGGTGTGTACCTGTAGTCACAGCTACTTGGGAGGCTGAGGCAGAAGAATTGCTTGAACCCAGGAGGTAGAGGTTGCAGTGAGCTGAGATCACCCCACTAAACTCCAGCCTGAGCGAGACTCCATCTCAAAAAAAAAAAAAAAAAAAGTTTCGAATACGTCTCCCACTTGGGTTTGGGAGTTTCTGGTTTAATTTCAACCACTTACTGTGTGTCCATATGTGCCAAGAATTATGCAAGATAAGGTTATGCATTTTCGTATCTTTAGGGGTAGATGAATAATGAATATACACGCGAATGCATGAGACCGGGAGGTACAAGTAAGAACTAGCCAGATCCAAAATTCCATACAAAATATTGACAATTTCCATTCAGCCCTTGATTTTTCCCCAATCTCAAAGAGGTGCTGACAATAGGGGACCCCTCCAGGATCTCTGTTAAATACACATGTTCTGGTGAGGGTAGAAATCAGTGAGACAGGAAGGCACATTCAATGATTTCTAAATAGTGTGGGGTCAAAGGCCCCATGTCGGACAAAGCCCAGATGCAACCTCCCCCACTCTTAAGATCATGGTTTGGGATATCCACTTCACACAGGAATTTGTCACTCTGTTCTTCCATGCCTTTATTGGTGACAGCAATGGACAAGAACAATACCAGGCATAGCAGACACCCTAGCCCAGTACCTGAGGTGCCAGGCAGGCCCTGCAGGGCCATTGGCACATCCAGTCCCAGCCCAAGATCCAGTCTACCCAGGCCATGTCCCCGAATGGGCAGGAGGCCGTCTGTCCAGTTTGTACGTGTGGATCAGTCTCTCTGAGTGTCTGAGCCGCTGCCTGCAGGGCCCTCCCATTCTCCGCACATGGTAGGGGCTGTTAGGAACATAGCGTGGCATCCCCCGATGGACCACTGGGCCCCAGTGCTGACCATGGGGATTAGGGCCAGGGATTGGAGGTGGCAGAGGGCCAGGCACAAAGTTCACTCGAGGGCCACATCCTACAAAAAAAACCAGTCATTATTAAGAGCTGGCTTCTGGCCAGAGTAAGTGCAGCTCTGCCTTCAAGCAACTCTTGTCCTCCAGGTGAGCTTCTGTGTTTCCCTATCTACAAAAAAGGGATAGCCCTTCCCCTACCTTCAGACGGTGAAATAGTGACAACCAGTGAGCTGATTAATGAGCCTACAGATGATGTTTCAGACTCAGGGACTGCTGTGACCAAACCCAGTATTAGAGGCACAAGGAGCTACCCAACTCCTCTCAGCTCACCTAGGCATAAGAGGCTGGGTAGGGGGAGGTACAAGAGGGTAGGGGAGCTGCAGAGGCACCTACCTAAGTGGGGTGGCATCGAGAAGTCCTCCACTGGATTATAGTTGAAGAATTCATGGGGTGGGAAGGGCTGGCCTGGGAAAAAAGGGGTATCCTGGGGCAGGGGTGGGAAGAGGGGAGGTGGCGAGGGCTGAGGAAGTGGGTAGGGAAAAGGCATGGGAGGGGGCAAAGGAGAGGGTGGGGGTGGGAGCAAGGCCAGGTGCTCCCCGAAGTCTGGGGTCTGCCTATGGCTTCCCTGGAATGGATGATTCATCTCTGCCCAGTCCTCAATCCACGGGTCTAGGAATGGGATGGTTGTTTTAGGTAGGCTTGGGAGCCAGGCTGCCCTGAACTCTGGCCGTCCACACTTCTAACGCTCTATTCCTTCCTCTTGGAGAGCAGAGCCACCAGGCTGGAGCACCCTTGCCCTCTACCCAGTTTTCCTCATTCCCTCTCATTTCAGGCCGAGCCCAAGGTGTGTTCCTTTTCTCTTACCTCTCAGACCTACCTTTGTTCTGACCTCACACTTTCCTCCAGAGCCTTCTTTGTTTGCCCAGGTCCTGTATCTAACTTTTTCCTCTCCCACCTCCTCCCCATAGACCAGTAAATAAGCCAAACATAAAGATCCTGTTATTCCCTTCACCAACAACTTCCCTTTACCATCCAAACTTCCAAAAGGAATGTTTTGCCCAATTTTCATTTCCTCCTCAATTGCTCACCCCCTTTTAATCCAAATCCATGCTCTCAACACTTTTTCTACTAAATGTAACCACTTGCTAACAAATTCCCTTCTTCTCAACAGTCATGTGACATCGCCAGTAGCCTCAGTCCTTCCTAAAAGTGCCCCTGCCCTCATCTCCTTTTGTTTCCGCCACAGCCCCTTTCCTGCCAATCCAAAGTGTGAGCATCGTTCTGTCTCCCTCACAGTTCCCATTGTGTCCTCAGTTTTAATCTCTCTGCTGGGTACCAATGACTGCAAACCTACTCTGTATTTCCAACGTACCTCAAATAAATCTGCTGTGACCAAACTTACCGACTCATCCTCCCACCCCAAATCAACTCTCCTTTTTCATGGCTCTAACTTCTATAGCTCCAAATTGGATTTCAAAGGCCTAAGCCATCAAAACTAGCCTTACAACCTTCAGAGCATCCCGTCATTTGCTGGGGATTAATTATTACATCTAAACAAGAAAATTGGGATGTTTAACTAAAATCTGAATTCACTTCCCTGATACTCCAACTCCTGCCTACCAAGTGCTACAGGTCTGTTCTACGATATTCTTGGATTCTCTGCACCCCCACATCCTCTTGTGCTGCTACAATCGGCCTTCTAACATGACTCGTGCCTCCCATTCAACAAATGCAATTCTGTTGATACTGTGTACAGGGAAATTGTGCTAGACACTGGGGCTGAAAGGGGTGAGTTGTCAACAAGGGCAGCAGGAAACTTGCCCTTTAAGGACATGATGCAGAGGAGAAGCAGCCATGGAGACAATCAGCCACGGTGCCCCCTTTGTGTGCATGCAGGGACTGGGACGTTGACATGGAAACCGAGGTTCTGCAGCAGAGTGTTACAGTTGAGATATGATGGGGAGCAGTGCCTCAAAACAAGGAGGAGTGGGGCCCTCAGAAGCCTCCACCAATGACCCAGAGATGGGGACAGAGGAGAGCTACACCAAGCTGCACCAGTCACACTGGGACTCTGAGGCCGAACTAAGAAGCCTATGGAACACTGCCCATTGAGCCCGAGTCCATAAGGCTGGCCTTCCCGATGCAACACACCTGTTCCACACCCTGCCAGCTGACTGCACCCCCACCCCCCAAGCTGTGGGCTTCCTTGCTTCTGTCACACTGCCTGGATGGCCCTTCCTCCCTGTCTTTCCACTCCTCACACCCATGCCCCATTTCTTTCCTGTTAATCTGTTGGGTAGGACTCTTGCAACATGCTGCCTTGTGTGGTCAATACTTGTATAAGCTCCTTCTAACATACAGAAAGGACTACACAGCCAGACTGCAGAAAACTGGAACTTGGACAAGAATATTGTTCTGGTGATCTAACCCTCCTCAGGGGTTGAGGAAGGTGCATGCAAAAGACACAGGGGTCCTTCAAGGGACCTCTACTTCCCTTGAGTGGCTCTGTCCCAGTCTGGTTCTGAGCCCTGTCCTCTGAGGGCCCCGGTGCATCACTACCCCCCCCCCACTTATGGTAGGGCTCACCAGGGGGATAGTCACGCTTGGGCAGCTCCACACCCCAGGCGTCAGCCACATGGGTCAGAAGCAGGTGTGAGAGGTGGCGGTGCGCATGCTGGTCCCAGTGGACACCATCCCGATGACGGTGCTGTACCGCATGCCGGAAATGAAAGTGGAGATCTAGGACATCAAAGCAGTGGTCCCCAGCCAGCGTAGCACTGTAGAAGTTCCCTTCAACCACATCCCGCCGCAGGGAGCCTGCCAGGGGCTGGAGCTGAGTGAGAAAGTGCACCCTCTAAGAGCCACAGAATGAAGCAGGGTCGGAAAGCAGGGTGTCCTATCTACCAGCCTGCTGTCCCATCTCTTGTCCTGATGGGCCTCAGTCACTTGCCTCTGGCAGGAGGAAACCCCCAGTGATACGCTCCCCGAGGGGCATCGCCATGTTCCACACCAGCAGGCAGGAGTCTGGCAATACTTGGTCCATGCGCACAAACACCCGCTCCAGGTTCTTGCGGTAGCTCTCCATTGAGCAGCGACCATATCTGTTGGGTAACACACAGGGTGGGCAAGAGCACAGGGGTGGACCGCCTCTGAGCCATACTTTCATCCCCAACTGGTATTTCCCTTTCCCTTGCCCCAACCTGGAGAGATCCCAGAGGCAGGAGTTGATGATCACCAGGTCCGGAGCAGGTCCATATGTCAGCTCTTCCAGAACATCCTCAAGGTACTCGGAGTAAACACGAGTGAGGAAGTAGAAGCGCACAAGGTGGTGGCCAGAGCCCGAGCAGAACTGGCGGACCTCACGGTACTGTGTCCCGTTGTGTAGCTCGCCCAGCTGGCCCCCAGCCACCAGCTGGTCCTGTTCAAAGCTCAGCTCCCCCTACCCACCCCCCCCACCCTACTGGTCAGACCCATGCCAGGGAGGAGAACCCTGCCAGGCCAGGGTCTGTGCCCACCCACCACTGACATGGCCACCAAGCTTCCCTCACCTTGGCTTTCAGCTGGGCAGCTGTGAGCAGTGAGTCTTTCTGGAGCAAGAGCACCAGGTCCTTGTACACAGCCCGCTGAACTGGGAGGAGACAGAGATCCCAAGGCTGAGGCAGACCTCAGCCTGCCCCAGCTCCTTCCAAGTCCAGGATCCCATTTTCCCAGGGCTGAGCTGCCCAACACCAGCTCCGTGGAGTGTTGACTTAGACGCAGGAGAAAAGATGAGGTTAAAAAGTCCTGGCATTGGCTCTGTTCGCTGTGCCTCCCGGCCAGCAGTATACAGTGACCCAAGATCACCTGGCAGAAATTAAGTCGGCCAAGTCACCCGGGAGACACACTACACAATGCAACGCTTTAATGACGGAAAGTATGGGTGGCTGTCAGGGCGAGAAATGCTGAGCAAGGATGGGCTAAAAAGTGCACAGGTTATTACACCTTTCAGAACACCTGTGGAAGATGTGTGGGACATAAAAAGAGAAAACCTACTGGACAAGAACAGACAGGAGATGTGAGATGGAGACAAATGGTCCAGACACACTGAACAGGCTGCAAGGTGTAGGACTGGAAGCGTCACCCTAGAAGAGGCACTCACTGGAGTCCCCCAAGATGACCACGAACTTGTTGTGTAGCAGCTGCTGGACTTCCGAGGCCTGGAAGTGGACCATGTCGCTTCGCAGCGGGCGGCGCGGTTCCTCGCTCGACAGACAGAAGACCATGCCGCCACCAACAACGACAGGCTGCAGGGAGAGGCCACATGATGGTGGGGACTCAGGGCAGGTCGGCCTCAGGGCTAGCCCCTCTGGGGCTGCTCAATGCTAAAGGGGGGAGATGACGGCGGCAGAGCCATGGTGGCGCCAGCCTTGGTCACACTTGGTACCAGCGGCAGAGGGTCGTCCAGCCAGCAGGCCTCCAGGGCACTGCAGAGCTTCCCGCGCGGCGCCACCCTGAGCCTCGCCACGTGCCCGCCGCCGTCCCGCGCATGCGCGCGCCCTCTCGCGCCAATTACCAAGTCCCGGGGCTCCGCGGTGTTCACCCGCGACCCGGGTAGGCCTGCGCACCGCGCGCCTGGCCCGCAGCGGGCTCCTGGCCAAGCCTCATGTTCCCGCTCCCCGGTCGGCCAGTCGGTTCTGCAAACCTCCCGCCCCGCAGAGACCGTGGGTCCGGGTTAGCCGTCGGCGCGCAGCCCAGCACCCAGCGCTCTCCATGCGAGCGTCGCGGTGGCCCCGACGGCGCCTCAGGCCTCAGCGCCTCGGGCTGCGACGCTCACAGCTTCCACTTCCGTTCACCCATGTCCCGCCCTGAGCGACCCCCAGTGCTCGAAGGGAAAGCAAGGCGATGGAGGTGGCCGCCACAGGGTGCAGGAGCCAGGGCTGGGCCCACTTGGCGGGCGCGAAGCCCAGTTACGGGCGGGGGTCGCGGCGGCGGCGGCCAAGTGAGGTTGCCCACAGTGGTGATGGCCGCGGCAGCGGCCTCGCCACGTGACCCGGAGGGGCGGAAGCGGAAGTGCCGGCCTGGAGCCCGCTCTAGGTGGGTATCCCCTCGGCGCTTCCCAGCTGCCGTTTGCACCAGCCATGGACTGCTACACGGCGAACTGGAACCCACTCGGGGACTCTGCTTTTTACCGGTGAGCTGCCCCGTCCTCCCGCCCACGGCCTGGCTTACCCCGCTCGCCCGCGGGCTGGAGTCTCCCGGCGGCGCTCGCCCCCGTCACTACTGGCGCTGGGGTCTGCCCGCCCCGGCTCTCCCCGAGCGTATGCCACTTAGCGCACAGCCGCCTTTGGGCAGGGAGCCGGGCCTTCCCCTGCTCCAGAAAAGGACACTGAGGCAAGCACAGTGGTCACTCGAAGCCCAGGTCTGTTAGCCTCCGGAAAGATGCTCAGATCTCGTTGAGGGAGGCAGCTCGCGGGTGACAGCGAGTGCCCAGTCTCCTGCCGGAAAGTGCTGCTGAAGTCAGACCACAGGGGCGCTCCGAGGGGGGCGGGATCGCACGGCGGGCGGGGTAACAGTGCTGACCAAGACTGGGAAAAGGGGGCGAGTCGTCCGTGAATCCCGGAACAGCGGAAGTGAGAACCCCTGGCTTAGGGTAGCCCTCCCATGGGAGTTGTAGAGTCCTAAACCACGGATCTTTCTAAAGTGTAAACTCGTTACGTCGCTACCCAGATTAGGATTTTCCCATAGCTTCCCTAATTAGGAAAAACTACGAACTTCTCTTGGAACATGTTATCTTTAAGGCCGCCCCTGTTTGTCTGTCCACCGTCATCTACCGCTCTCCTACCCAAACCTTGCGTTCCAGCTGCGCAGAATTACAAGGCCCCAACCAGTCTGCAGTTTTTGTGGACCCTGCCATTTCTCTCTTTATCTCACTGAAGAATTTTGCGCGTCCTTCATGACTTAGTTCAAGGGTTCTTTTTGGAACTGTGCCTAATTCTCCCCCAATAGAATCCTGTGGGCCTCACTGGGCTCAGTGCTAGGGTGTGTTAGTTATGGCCTATTTGTATGTTTAGGCGACATTTGTATAGGTTTCTTCTGCTAAACCAGGCTCCTTCAGGGCTGAAAACGTTTTTTTTTTTTTAAACAGTCTTGCTCTGTCGCCCAGGCTGGAGTGCAGTGGCACTTGACTCACTGCAACCTCCGCCTCCCGAGTGGCTGAGACTACAGGCTCCCGCCACCACACCTGGCTAATTTTTGTATTTTTTGGTAGAGCTGGGATTTCACCATGGTGGCCAGGCTGGTTTTGAACTTCTGACCTTAAGCAATCTATCCACCTCGGCCTCCCAGAATACTGGGATTATAGGCATGAGCCACTGAGCTGGGCCAAAAGCATGTTTCTTGCCTCTCTTTATCACCAGTGCATATTTAGAACAGTGCTTGCTATGTAATAATTGCCCATTAAAGTTTTTAAAAAATATTTTATTGGGCCGAGCTTTGTGGCATGTGCCTATAGTCCCAGCTACTGGAGAGGCTGAGGCGGGAGAATCACTGGAGCCCAAAAGTTTGAGAGTGTAGGGACCAGTGATAGCACCTGTGAATAGCCACTGCACTCCAGCCTGGGCAACATAGCATACTCCCTCTGAAAAATTGAAAATGTTATTTTAGGCTGGGCGCAGTGGCTCATGCCTGTAATCCCAGCACTTTGGGAGGCCGAGGTGGGGGAATCACCAGAGGTCAGGAGTTTGAGACCAGCCTAACCAACATGGTGAAACCCTCTCTCTACAAAAATTAGCCGGACATGATGGCAGGTGCTTGTAATCCCAGGTACTTGGGAGGCTGAGGCAGGAGAATCGCTTGAACCTGGGAGGCAGAGGTTGCAGGGAACCGAGATCGCGCCATTGAATTCCAGTCCGGGCAACAGAGCGAGACACTGGCTCAAAAAATATACATATATATATTTATTGATTGCAGGTAAAGATCACAAAGACATCCATGGGAGTCTTAAATAGAAGACATTTGTTTGTGCTAATGAAACTATATACCATTCTCATTGACATATTAAAACTTTTAAATGTAATTTTTGGTACCTAATGTGATATACTTCCTAGATAGACAAGTGCCCTGTGGCAGTTTTTACAGACCTGTTGCATTTGTTGTTTATTTGTAATTCTCTCTTATAAATATGCCTGTGCAATTGGCCGAGCGCAGTGGCTCACACCTGTAATCCCAGCACTTTGGGAGACTGAGGCAGGCGGATCACAAGGTCAAGAGTTCGAGATCAGCCTGGCCAACATGATGAAACTCCGTCTCTACTAGAAGTACAAAAATTTGCCGGGCATGGTGGCGTGCACGTGTAGTCCCAGCTACTCAGGAAGCTGAGGCAGGAGAATTGCTTGAACCTGGGAGGTGGAGGTTGCAGTGAACCAAGATCACACCACTGTAATGTTGCCTGGGCAACAGAGCAAGACTCCGTCTCAGGGGAAAAAAAAAAAAAAAGAAATATGCCTGTGCAATATGAAAAAATTGCAAAAACTTTGTTAAAAATCCATAAAATCAGTAGGAAATTATTTCAACTTGTTTCTGTGGAGAAGGGATATCAGCTGACAAAGTTAGCCATATCGTTTAGTATTTACACACCAGCTAGTTAATACAACATTCGCTTTTAAAATATCAACTTTACTTGTATTATTTTGAAGATACCTGTTGCCTACCCGGGCTTATTAAATCAAAGAGTACTGCAGACAGTGACCTCATTATCACAGAGCTCTTATTTATCAGATGTAGTCTTTGCTTTGTTGACATGTTAATAAGGTTTTAAAATAACATATGTGTTCGGTGCATGCCACAGACACAACCTGAATGATTAACCTACTCTTACCTGCGCTGTACTGCCAGAAAGGATTAGGGGTCTAAGGCTTGCTGGGGAGGATATTTATGTTTTAAGTTGCTAACAGCTGTTGAGCCTTTCTTATGAACTAAACATTATGCTAAGTAATTTATGTGTTTTAACTTACTTAAGCCTTACAATCCCATGAGGTAGATACCGTCTTACTGATGAAGAAGCCGAGGCACAGAGAGGTCAGGTTATACAACTAGTGACTAGGTTACACAGCTATTGACTAGTGGAGTCAGGCTTTGAACCCGAAGAGGTTCTAGACCCCTGTTAAAAAATACGGTTTTGGGGTTGGGGAGGTTAACAGAAAAATATAAGGGCATGTTTTGCCTCTTCCACCAGAGTGGAAATGCTTTAAGAGCAAGTACTTAGTTTTGTTCATAAGTGTGCATAGCTTTATGCATAGGTAGGACTTGATACATGTCTGAGTCAGTGAATGAATGATAAACAGGTGGCAGACATTGCATTTCAAGTCCTATCTGCCTGACAGGATTCTTGTGCATTGGAAGTAATATTCTGGAGAACTCACTCAATTTGGGAAGGCATGGAGGAGAAACGGTGACCAGTTCTTATGGGACTCCAGAAGTCAAGCCATTTTTTTAATCCTAAAAATGCAACTTGGGCTAATCTAATTAAATAATTTGTCCCGACCGTTTGGCAGGCTGAGCCAGTATAATAAAACAGATGTGGAAGGATTCTGCCTGCCTTCATAGAGCTTACAGCCAGCAGGCGAGACAGTTGATAATCACTCAGTATTTGTTTGATCATAATCACTGTAAAGAGAGGTATAGGAGCGGCCGGGCGCGGTGGCTCAAGCCTGTAATCCCAGCACTTTGGGAGGCCGAGACGGGCGGATCACGAGGTCAGGAGATCGAGACCATCCTGGCTGACACGGTGAAACCCCATCTCTACTAAAAAATACAAAAAAACTAGCCGGGCGAGGTGGCAGGCGCCTGTAGTCCCAGCTACTCGGGAGGCTGAGGCAGGAGAATGGCGTGAACCCGGGAGGCGGAGCTTGCAGTGAGCCAAGATCACGCCACTGCACTCTAGCCTGGGCGGCAGAGCGAGACTCTGTCTCAAAAAAAAAAAAAAAAAAAAAAAAAGAGAGAGGTATAGGAGCAAATAACCTAAGAGAACATGCCACAGACTCGGGGAGTCAAAGGTAGAGAAGATACTCTAAAAGAAGTAATAATACCCTATCCAGGGGATGAGTAGATTTAGGTGCAGGAAGTGGGATGGAGGTGGAGAAGAGCATATACACAAAAGTCTTGAGGCAGGAATGACTAAGGCATACACAGTGACCTAAAGAGAGCCAGTGTGGCTGGAGTGCTGTAGGCAACAAGAACAGGACATGGATGAAGTTGATGCCCGTCATGTAGGGGTCACACCCTGCAGGGACATGTAGACCACCATTATCTGAAGAATGATGGGAAGCCTCAATTAAAAGATCTTAACAAAAGATTGATGTAATTGGATTTGCAAGAGATATGTGTGTGTGTGTGTGTGTGTGTGTGTGTTAAGTTCCTTTTGTAGGCAATAGTGGGGAAAAATTGGAAGGAACAAGCAAAATGGAAACAAGGGAGATGGTTAGGAGCCTGATGGAACAGACCAGGAAGAAGTTGAGGATGGCCAGTACTAGGGGTGGTGATGGTGGAGGTGGAGAGAAGGGGCCGATCTGAGAGATTTAAGAGGTAAAGTGGAAGGAATTCGTAATGATTGCACTTGGTGGGGAGGAAGGAGAGCAAGGAATCAAGGATGACTTGGATTTAGGGCTTAAATAAAATCATGAGAAAGGAAGAGTGAGTTTGGCAGGGAAGAAGGTGAGCTGGTTCTAAATACATTGAGTTTCAGATACTAAGAAGCATCTTATGGTAAAAGAAAGGAGACTTAAGATACATTATATACTCCTGAAATTATTTTTAGAAGGGAGGGCAACTATTTAAGTAGTTACATTTTTGTTTCTTTTTTTTTTGATACATAAACTGAACTTTTTTTCAAAAAAATCAGCAGTGTGTAGTAGCACGCACATGTAATCCCAGCTACTTGGGAGGCTGAAAAAAAATGAACATTTTTTAAAAATGTGGTTAAATATACATGATGTAAAATTTACTATCTTAACCATTTTTGAGTGTACCCTTTAGTAGTGTTAAGTTTATTCACGTTGTTGTGCAACCAGTCTCCAGAACATTTTCATCTTGCAAAACTGAAATTCTATACCCTCCAACAACCTCCCATGTCTTCCTCCCTCCAGCCCATGGCAACCACCATTCTATTTTCTGTCTCGGAATTTGACTACTCTAGACTCCTTATGTAAGTGGAGTCATACAGAACTTATCTTCCTGTGACTGCTTTATTTCACTTAGCATAATATTTTCAAGGTTTATCCATGTTATAGCACGTGTCAGAATTTTCTTTCTTTTTGAGGCTGAATAACATTCCATTGTATGCATATACCACATTTTGCTTATCCATTTCATCTTTCCATGGACACTTGGGTTGCTGGTAGCCCTTGGCTACTTGTGAATAATCTGCTATGAATGTGGGTCTACAAATATCTCTTAAATATTTTCTGTACTCCACTTTTTTTTCTTTTTTTTTGAGATGGAGTCTTGCTCTGTCGCCCAGGCTGGAGTGCAATGTGCGATCTCGGCTCACTGCAACGTCTGCCTCCCGGGTTCAAGTGATTCTCCTGCCTCAGCCTCCTGAGTAGCTGGGGTTACAGGTGCCCACCACTGCGCCTGGCTAATTTTTGTATTTTTAATAGAAATGGGGTTTCACTATGTTGACCAGGCTGGTTTCGAACTCCTGACCTCAGGTGATCTGCCTGCCTCTGCCTCCCAAAGTGCTAGGATTATAGGCATAAGCCACTGTGCCCGGCCTCTGTACTCCGCTTTTAATTATTTTGGGTATATATCCAGAAGTGGAATTGCTGGATCATATGGTAATTCTGTGTTTATTTTTTTCCATAGCAGCTGATGTACCACCATTTTACATTCCCAGCAGCAATTCCCAGGAGTTCTTTAGCAGTATATGTTGTGAGACAGGCTGGAAACAAGGGTTTGCAGGAGTGACAGTGAACTCTCTTTAGGGCCTGGGATTTGGGAATTACTGGATTACACCCCAAGGCAACCAGATTATACCTAACATGCATCTTCCTCCTTAATGGTCTGATATCTTAGCTTGGACAGGCTGGAGATCATCTATTTTCACTCAAGGGTCTTCTCTCACCCCAGTAGACCATGCTTCTCCAGCAGTTCAGCCGCCCTGCCACAGGAATTCCCTCACTATTTCCAGCAGGGGACTGGAATTGAGGCTGCCAGTACCTAACTAAATCATTAGGTTTAACGATTTCCTGGTATTCTATTCCAAGGTCCATTTACTACTGCTGAGATTTCCACTTCTGGGACCCAGGAGTGGAAGAGAAAGATGGGACTGGCCTTCCTCACTAAGGGTGTGGCCTCTCCTCACAGAGTCCTTACCCTTAGGCTTTTCTGAGAAGCTGCCCTTCACTCTGCCCATCCATACCCTGTGCTACCCTCCAGGCACAGTTTGAGTCACCTCACTGTCCTCTAGAAGCCCACTTTGCCTGTAAGGCTTCAGGAGGTGGTCCATACATTATTGCTCTTCACTCCCTGACCTTTACTTTTGTACCCCTTTAGGGGGTCCATTGTGCCTCCTTCCCACCTGGTCTGTGTCGCTGCCGACATCCTTGACCAACTGCATTGCTCCCAGATTATTGTTTTAGCCCACAGCCTCCTAGGCATCCCAGCTCCTGCCATCTTCCAGGGTGACTTAAGTGACCACCTGGCTTCATGGTTCTATGACCTCTACTCAAGTGATTTTATCCATCTCACCTACCCCCTCCCTGGATCCCACCCCACCCTTGTGCTCATCTAGAACTGCTCTACCTCTGAAATGCTAAATTCAGACTGCCCCCTTTTTTTTTTCTCTCTCTCTCTTTTTTTTTTTTTTTGAGATGGACTCTTGCTCTGTCGCCAGGCTGGAGTGCAGTGGTGTGATCTCGGCTCACTGCAACCTCCGCCTCCTGGATTCAAGCAAATCTCCTGCCTCAGCCTCCTGAGTAGCTGGGATTACAGGCATGTGCCACCACACCCGGCTTACTTTTGTATTTTTAGTAGAGATGGGGTTTCACCATGTTGGCGAGGATGGTCTCTATCTCCTGACCTTGTGATCCGCCTGTCTTGGCCTCCCAAAGTGCTGAGATTTACAGGTGTGAGCCACTGTGCCTGGCCCCGCCCCCTCTCTTACCATAAGCTCCTGTCTGCACCGATACTCTAATACCTCCCCATGATATACCCATCCTTCGACCTCCTCAGGATCCTCATTCATGGAGCCCTCTGTTCTCTTGCTGTCTACATGCAGAACACCCTTCTGTAGATGTTTCCCTCTCTGCCCCCCTTAGAGTGTAGCCACAGTCAGTTGCTTCGGTTTTCTTCTTGCCCTTTTCCTAACAACCTTGATCCTTTGTCCTTTGGTTACACCTGTGTGGTGCAGAACCACCTTCCAGTGCACCAGCCTCTCACCACCTCTGTACATGTACCCGCTGATGAGCACTGCCATGAGGTTCACACAGCAGGCAGATTGGGACTGCTGTACATCCACAGGCACCAACCCCAACTGGGGTCCCACAGCCCTATTACATGGAGTCAGCCTGCATTCACTCACCACAAGGGCTCTACTTTTATTTTTTATTTTTAATTTTAATTTTTTAGAGATACAGTCTCACTCTGTCACTCAGGCTGGAGTGCAGTGGTGCAGTCTTGGTCCACTGGAGCCTCAACCTCTTGGGCTCAGGTGATCCACCCACCTCAGCCTCTCAAAGTGCTGGGATTACAAGTGTGAGCCACGACTGTCGGAAGCAACATTTTTGTAAGGTTGTTATCAGGTGTAATAGTGAGTGGAGTCACTCCCACTTCCACCTCTTGAATCTGGGCCCCAAATGGAGGAGATAACACCATATAATCATCTCTGATTAAAAGCATAGGCTGCACCCTATAAGAAAGAACTCCACCTCTTTAAGGACATTGTCTTGCAATTGGTGCTATAACCAAGTTGTCAGTAAATTTAGGTCAGCCACTTGTGAGTGATGGGGTATAGGGTAAGGCCAATTGATCCCATGGCTGTGAGCCCACTGCTATCTTTCTTTGCTATGAAATGAGGTCCTTGATTAGCTGCAGTGCTTTGCAGAATGCCACAATGCTGGATAGAGCATTCTGTAAATCTATAGATGGTGGGTGCTGGAAAACACATTACAGGCAGGAAAGGCAAATCCACATTCAGAATATGTATCTGTTCCAGTGGGGGTAAGTCGTTGCCCTCTCTGAAATAGAAGAGACCCAATATAATCAACTTGTAGGCTGGTTCCTCCGGGAATGGTGCCATATTGGGGTCATGTATTGTCTTTGCTATTGGCAGTGTTACTTGGATTGGGAGGCTTCTAAGACAGCTACCCCAAGTTAGGTTAGCAGGGCTTTCAAGGAAAAGCTAGTCTCCTTGTAGACAGGAAGGTTTCCCTCTGGTAAGGGAAGCTCAGAATGACCCGGGAGTCCAAAATTGTCAGTTTCATGTGGATCTAACCAGATATCCCTCTTCCAAGTTTCAGGATCTCATTGTTTCCTATCAGTACCCTAATTTTCACATGAGAAATGGTGTGTTGGGGTGAATTCAACTGTTATAATTCAACAACTCACACAAATTTGTGTTTGATTTTCAGCAATAGCAGCTACGTAGATACAAGAAATAAGATTCTTTTTTTTTTTTTTTTGAGACAGAGTTTTGCTCTTGTTGCCCAGGCTGGAGTGCAGTGGCACGATTTTGGCTCACTGCAACCTCCACCTCCTGGGTTCAAGCATTCTCTTGTGTCAGCCTCCTGAGTAGCTGGGATTACAGGCACCCACCACCATGCCCAGCTAATTTTGTATTTTTAGTAGAGACAGGGTTTCGCCATGTTGGTCGGGCTGGTCTTGAACTCCTGATCTCAGGTGATCTGCCCGCCTCTGCCTCCCAAAATGCTGGGATTACAGATGTGAGCTACTGCACCCGGCTGAAATAAGATTTTTTTGGCGGGGCTGTTAGAGAAGCCTTCTGCTTCTCAGAATATGACTCAAGCTGAATGTTAACAGACCTGAGATCACTCTCTTTGTAAATGTTCAAGTGCACTCAAAATAATCCATCCCATGCCACCATCTATAAAGTCACCATTACTGCCACACTGGCAAATATAGAAGTCACTCCCACGGCACATGTTTCAGTTACTGTTTCACCACAGTAAACTGCAGGCTTGATGAATTGTGATGCAGGTGCATACAATGGGTTACAGCATCAGTTTTCCATTGACAAAGAGCTCAGCACCAAGCCAGTTCCCAAATCCTATCTTTAAGGGGTCTACCTTCTGGGACTATTCCCGCTCTACCACATCTGTGCCAGTCTGGGTCCAGTCAGAAGACTTAATGTGCGAAGTTTAATACAAAGAATTATTGGCCTGATGCAGTGGCTCACTCCTGTAATCCCAACACTTTGGGATACCAATGCTGGCAGGTCAGCTGAGGTCAGGAGTTTGAGACCAGCCTGGCCAACATGGTGAAACCCCATGTCTACTAAAAATACAAAAAATTAGCCAGGTGTGGTGGCAGGCGCCTGTAATCCCAACTACTTGGGAGGATGAGGCAGGAAAATTCCTTCAACCTTGGAGGCAGAGGTTGCAGTGACCCCCGATCGCGCCACTGCACTCCAGCCTGGGTAACAAGAGCAAAACTCTGTCTCAAAAAAAACAAAACAAAAAGGCTGGGTGCAGTAGCTCATGCCTGTAATCCCAGCACTTTGGGAGGCTGAGGCGAGCGTATCATGAGGTCGAGAAATTGAGACCATCCTGGCCAACAGGGTGAGACTCCATCTCTACTAAAAATATGAAAATTATCTGGGTGTGGTGGTGCACACCTGTAGTCCCAGCTACTTGGGAGGCTGAGGCAGGAGAATCGCTTGAACCTGGGAGGCAGAGGTTTCAGTGAGCCAAGATTGTGCCACTGCACTCCAGCCTGGCGACAGAGCGAGACGCCATCTCCGAAGAAAAGAAAAATAAATTATTTAACTGTGATAAAGGAGTATATGATATGGCTGTACACGGTGGCTCATGCCTGTAATCCCAATACTTTGGGAGGCTGTGGCAGGCAGATCACACAAGTCCAGGAGTTTGAGACCAGCCTGGGCAACATGGTGAAACTCCATCTCTACAAAAAAAAAAAAAAAATTAGCTGGGCATGGTGCTGCACACCTGTAGTCCCAGCTACTCAGGAGGCTGAGGTGGGAGAGTCACCTGAGCCCTGGGAGGTCACGGCTACAGTGAGCTGATCACACTACTGCTCTGTAGCCAGGGGATAGAGTAAGACTGTCTCAAAAAAAAAAAGAAAGAAAAAGCATATGAGATATAAGAAAATTTTATGATAGCCTAGGGCCAAGGAAGAGTACCCAAGGAATGACAAACTTGGAAGAGGGAGCCTGTCTTCAGGCTAGGGTTCAGACTTCACTGGAAAAATACAGTTGCAGCCCACTGGATGGCAGAGAAGTTGGTTTGCCCAGGTTAGAGCTGGTCTATAATATCAGACAAGCAAGAAGCAACCCTCTGGGGCCACAAGGGACATGAAGACGTAGACAAGCTGCAACTCTTAGCCTGGAGTGTTGGGTGTACAGTGTGAATGGGAGTGCTGGTGCAGGCAGAAGGCCTGCAACACACAGTGTCAATATGGCAAGCCAGGCCAAGCGTGGTGGCTCATGCCTGTAATCCCAGTACTTTGGAAGGCAGAGGCAGGCAGATCACCTGAGTTTGGGGGTTCAAGATCAGCCTGACCAACGTGGAGAAACCCCGTCTCTACTAAAAATACCAGTTTGAGACCAGCCTGTCCAAAGTGGTGAAACCCCATCTCTACTAAAACTACAAAATTAGCTGGGCATGGTGGCACATGCCTGTAATCCCAGCTACTTGGGAGGCTGAGGCAGGAGAATTGCTTGAACCCAGGAGGCAGAGGTTGCAGTGAGCTGGTATTGCACCATTGCACTCCAGCCTGGGGGACAAGAGCGAAACTCCATCTCACAAAACAAAACAAAACAGGCCAGCCTTGGTGGCTCACGCCTGTAATCCCAGCGCTTTGGGAAGCTGAGGCGGGCGGATCACAAGGTCAGGAAATCGAGACCATCCTGGCTAACACGGTGAAACCCCATCTCTACTAAAAATACAAAAAAAAATTAGCCGGACGTGGTGGCAGGTGCCTGTAGTCCTAGCTACTCAGGAGGCTGAGGCAGGAGAATGGCGTGAACCCAGGAGGCGGAGCTTGCAGGAGCCGAGATCGCGCCAGTGCACCCCAGCCTGGGCGACAGAGCGAGAATCCATCTAAAAATATATATATATGAGTGTGTGTGTGTGTGTGTGTGTATATATATATGTGTGTGTATATATATATATATATATATATGGCAAGCCACGGCCAGTGGCTGGGCATCCAGGTGTGCAGAGGACGTTGGTCGAAACACTAGTGTACAGGCAGGATGCAACCAGTGGTGAGACATCTCTGTATAGAGAGAAAGTGGGGACCTGGTGTGGGCAGGAAGCCTGGAGTGCAGCGTCTGTCGAGAGAGCTTGAGAAGGTGATCTGGAAAGGGCTGCGTTGTTGCTGAGGGACCATGCTTTGCGGATGCGTGGCTGGGGCAGAGCAGTACTAGATGTTCTCACACCCTGACTGCTGGCTGACGGCCACCACTGGAAGCACGGGAGGGCCCCTTCCTAGTGCAGTGTCCTTCCAGCGCCCTCTGCTGAGAAAGCTTAACATGCTCACTATAAAATAGGAGAAATGCTTAAAGGAATGCTGACCATTACCACAGAACATGTGTTACAGGGTGAATTTGGAGCTGAGAATGCGTTGATAACTGGCATGCTAGATTTGTATGAGTATCTATTTTCCTATCAGATGTTTTTTCACCCAATGGTTTTAGTTATAGAATGTCAAAAGAAATGCACATGGGTTGTAAATTCGAATAATGCCAAAGTATATACAGACATACTTTGGAGATATTACAGGTTTAGTTCCAGACCACAACAATAAAATGAATATTGCAAAATATGTCACATGAATTTTTTTGGTTTCCCAGTCCATATGAAGTTTTATGTTTACAGTATGCATCTAAACAAATGTACATAACTTAAAAATACTTTATTGCTAAAATATGCTAGTGATAATCAGAGTCTTAAGCAATGTGTAGTATTTTTGCTGGTGGAGGGTCTTGCCTCAATGGTGATGGCTACTAACTAATTGAGTTGTGGTTGCTGAAGGTTAGGGTGGCTATCATAATATCTTAAAACAACAATGAAGTTGCCACATCAGTGGGCTCTTCGTTTCATGAAAGGTTTCTCAGTAGCATGCAATGCTGTCTGATAGCATTTTATCCACAGTAGAACTTTCAAAATTGGAGTTAATCCTTTCAAACCACGCCACTGCTTTATTAACTAAGTATGTGTAATACTTTGAATCCTTTGTTGTCATTTCAACAATGTTCTCAGTAGTAGATACCATCTTGAGAAACCACTTTCAGCTGGGCATGGTAGCTCATACCTATAGTCCTAGCACTTTGGGACGCCAAGGTGGGCAGAGCACTTGAGGCCAGGAGTTCAAAACCAGCCTGGCCAAAATGGTGAAACCCTGTCTCTACTAAAAATACAAAAATTAGCTGGGTGTGGTGGTGGGTGCCTGTCATCCCAGCAACAGGAGGCCTAGGCAGGAGAATTGCTTGAACCTGGGAGACAGAGGTTGCAGTGAGCCGAGATCATGCCACTGCACTCCAGCCTGGGTGACAGAGCAAGACTCTGTCTCAAAACAAACAAACAAACAACAACAACAACGACAAACTTTCTTTGCTCATCCATAAGAAGCAAATCCTTATTTGTTCAAGTGCTGAGATTGAAGCATTTCAGTCACATCTTCAGGCTCCACTTCTAATTCTGATTCTCTTGCTATTTCCACCACATCTGCAGAGACTTCTTGTACTGAAGTCTTGAACCCCTCAAAGTCATCCGTGAGGATTGGAATGAACTTCTTCCAAACTCCTGTTAATGTTGATATTTTGACGTCCTCTCATGAATCATAAGTGTTGGGTTTTTTTTGTTTTTTAGACGAAGTCTCATTCTGTCACCCAGGCTGGAGTGCAGTAGCATGATCTTGGCTCACCACCTTCTGGGTTCAAGTGATTCTCCTGAGTAGCTGGGATTACAGGCACCCGCCACCACACCTGGCTAATTTATATATTTTTATTAGAGACAGGATTTCACCGTGTTGACCAGGCTGGTCTTGAACTCCTGACCTCAGGCGATCTGCCTGCCTCAGCCTCCCAAAATGCTGGGATTACAGGCATGAGCCACCATGCCCAGCCATGAATCATAAGTGTTCTTAATGGCATCTAGAATGGTGACTCCTTTCCAGCCGAGATTGCATCACTGAAAACCTTTCCAGGCTTTCAATGTACTTTGTCCAGATCCATCAGAGGAATTACTAGCTGTGGCAGCTATAGCCTTATAAAATGTGTTTTTAGGCCGAGCACGGTGGTGCACACCTGTAATCCCAGCACTTTGGGGGGCCAAGGTATAAAAATCACTTGAGGCCAGGATTTCAAGACCAGCCTGTCAACAGAGTGAGTCCCCATCTCTACACACACACACACACACAATTTTTTAGCCAGGTGCACTAGCATGTGCCAGTAGTCCCAGCTCCTCAGGAGGCTGAGGCTGGAGGATCACTTGAGCCCAGGAGTTTGAGGCTTCAAGGCTACAGTGAGCCATGATCACATCACTGCACTCCATCATGGGCAACAGAGCAAGACAATGTCTTTCTTTAAAAAAAAAAAAAAAAATGAGAGAAAGAAAAAAAATGTATTTCTTATATAAGACTTGAAAATTGAGGCCGGGCGTGGTGGCTCACATCTGTAATCCCAACACTTTGGGAGGCTGAGGTGAGTGAATCACTTGAGGTCAGGAGTTCGAGACCAGCCTGGCCAACACGGTGAAACCCTGTCTCTGCTAAAAAAAAAAAAAAAAAAAAGAAAAATTAGCCAGGTGTGGTGGCGCATGCCTGTAGTTCCAGCTACTCAGGAGGCTGAGGCAGGATAATTGCTTGAACCTGGGAGGTGGAGGTTGTCTTGAGCTGAGATTGCGCCACTGCACTCCAGCCTGGGCAACAGAGTGAGACTCCATCTCAAAAAAAAAAAAAAAAAAGGAAAAGAAAATTGAAATCACTCTTTCCTTGATCCATGAGCTGCACAATGGATGTTGTGTTAGAAGGCATAAAGACAACATTAATCTCCTTGTACATCTCCATCAGAGTTTTTGGGGGACCAGATATGTTGTCAATGAGCAGTAATTTTTTTTTTTTTTTTTTTTTTTTTTTATTGAGACAGAGTCTTGCTCTGTCACCCAGGCTGGAGTGCAGTGGTGCAGTCTCGGCTCACCGCAACCTCTGCCTCCCGGGTTCAAGCAACTCCTCTGCCTCAGCCTCCCGAGCAGCTGGGACCACAGGTGCGTGCCACCATGCCCGGCTAATTTTTGTATTTTTAGTAGAGACGGGGTTTCACCATGTTGGCCAGGTTGGTCTCAACTCCTGACCTTGTGATCTGCCTGCGTTGGCCTCCCAAAGTGCTGGGATTACAGGTGTGAGCCACCATGCCTGGCCAATGAGCAGTAATGTTTTTAAAGGAATCTTTTTTTTTGAGCAGTGGGTCTCAACAGTGGGCTTAAAACGTTTAGTAAACCATGCTGTAAACAATGTCCTGTCATCTAGGCTTTGTTATCCCATTTCTAGAGCACAGGTAGAGTAGATTTAGCATAATTCTTAAGGGTCCTAGGATTTCCAGAATGGTAAAATGAGCATTGGTCTCAACTTAAAGTCATTAGCTGCATTAGGCCCCAACAAGAGAATCAGCCTTGTCCTCATACGCTTTGAAGCCAGGTGTTGACTTCTTTCTAGCTATGAAAGATCTAGATGGCATCTTCTTCCGATATAACACTGTTTTACCTACACTGAAAATCTGTTGTTTAGCCAGCCACCTTTGTCAATGATCTTTACTAGATCTTCTGGATAACTTGCTGCAGCTTCTGTGTCAGTACTTGCTGCTTTACCTTATGCTTTTATATTATAGAGATGGTTTCTTCCCTTAAACCTCATGAACAAACCTCTACTAGTTTCAAACTTCTGCAGCTTCCTCATCTCTCTCAGCCTTTATAGAATTTAAGAGTTAGGGCTTTGCTCTGGATTAGGCTTTGACTTAAGGGAATGTTGTGATCTTATACATAGTTCACTAAAACTTTCTCCTTACCAGTAATAAGGCTACTTTACTTTCTTTATCATTCCTGTGTTCATTGGAATAGCACTTTTAATTTCCTTCAAGAACTTTTGCTTTATATTCACAACGTGGCTAACTGGCACACGAGGCCTGGCTTTTGGCCTGTCTTGGCTTTCCACATGCCTTCCTTACTAAGGTTAGTCATTTCTAGCTTTTGATTTAAAGTGAGAGATTTGCCACTCTTCTTTCACTTGAACAGTTAGAGGGTTTTTAATTGGCCTAATTTCCACACTGTGTGTCTCAGAGAATAGGAAGGCCTGGAGAGAGAGAGAGACGATGGGGAACAGCTCATTGGTGGAGCAGTCAGAACACGTACAACATTTATCCATTAAGCTCACCATCATGTATGGGCATTGTTTGTGGCACCCCAAAACAATTATAGTAGTAACATCACTGATTGCAGATCACCTTATCAGATATAATAATAATGAAAAAGTTTAGAATATTGCGAGAATTACCAAATTGTGGCACAGAGACATGAAGTGAGCACATGCTGTTGGAAAAATGACACTGATAGATTTGCTTGACTCAGTGTTGCCACAAACCTTCAATTTGTAAAAATGCAGTAACTGCAAAGTGCAGTAAAGCAAAGCGCAATAAAACAAAATGATGTATGCTTGTAGTATAAAAATGGAGAGCTCTGCAGGTGTCTACCCCATCTACCACCCTCCCCAAAGGTAATCACTGTCTCTGGTTTAGTATGGAAGTCTCTTGAGCATTTATCTATATATTAACACAGAAGTAAAATAATTAAATAGCATTTATTGTGGTCCTTCCTATATGGCCCATTGTCTCATTTCGGGTATCAGTTTGCACCAATTTGAAATGCCACCTTTATTATTTGCTCAATTCTGAGATCTTTTCCTAGACTCCATCCTCTTCCATTTATCTATTTGCACATTCCTGTGCCAAAAATAATAGTTTTAATTAATTTTATATAGTGTGTGATATCTGGTATACATCTGTTCTCATATTTTCAAAATGTTCTTAAATATTTTGTGGTATTTCCTCTTTCAAATGACCTTTTTCCCCCATATGAACTTTTTTTTTCTTTTTTCTTTTTTTGAGATGGAGTCTCCCTCAGTCGCCCAAGCTGGAGTGCAGTGGCACAATCTTGGCTCACTGCAACCCCCGTCTCCCAGGTTCAAGCGATTCTCATGCCTCAGCCTCCTGACTAGCTGGGATTACAGGCATGCGCCACCATGCCTGGCTAATTTTGTATTTTTAGTAGACAGAGGGTTTTACCATGTTGGCCACGCTGGTCTCGAACTCCTGACCTTAGGTGATCTTCCCACCTCGGCCTCCGAAAGTGCTGAGATTATAGGCGTGAGCCACTGCCCTATATGAACTTCAGAATCAGTTTGTGCATTACCCCTCCACTGGCCAGATAATTGGCAGAAGGTGTTTATTGGAATTCCTGTACATTTATAGATTATTTTGGATATTGCTGCATGTCTTTTATATCCTCGGAAAATATTTGATTTTGTAAAATTTTTTGTTAGATTTATTATTTGATATCTTACAGTTTTATTGCCATAATTATTAGGATCTCTTAAAAGTTGTTTTTCTTTCTTTTTTTTTTTTTTTTTTTTGAGACGGAGTCTTGCTCTGTCGCCCAGACTGGGGTGCAGTGGCACAGTCTCGGCTCACTGCAAGCTCCGCCTCCTGGGGTTCACGCCATTCTCCTGCCTCAACCTCCTGAGTAGCTGGGACTACAGGCGCCCGCCACCTCGCCCAGCTAAGTTTTAAAAAATATTTTTAGTAGAGATGGGGTTTCACCGTCTTAGCCAGGATGGTCTCGATCTCCTGACCTCATGATCTGCCTGCTTTGGCCTCCCAAAGTGCTGGGATTGCAGGCATGAGCCACAGCGCCTGGCCCTTTCTTTTTTTTTTTTTTTTTTTTTTTTTGAGATGGAGTCACTCTGTCACCCAGGCAGCTGGAGTGCAGTGGCGCAATCTCGGCTCACTGCAACCTCTGCCTCCTGGGTTCAAGTGATTCTCCTGCCTTAGCCTTCTGAGTAGCTGGGATTACAGGTACCCACGACCACGCCCAGCTAATTTTTGCATTTTTATTTTTATTTTATTTATTTGTTTATTTATTTGTTGAGATGGAGTTTCGCTCTTGCTGCCCAGGCTGGAGTGCAGTGGCATGATCCTGGCTCACTGCAGCCTCTGCCTCCTGGGCTCAAGCAATTCTCCTGCCTCAGCCTCCTGAGTAGCTGGGATTACAGGTGCCCGCCAGCATGCCTAGCTAATTTTTGTATTTTTAGTAAAGACAGGGTTTCACCATGTTGGTTAGGCTGGTCTCATACTCCTGACCTCAAGTGATCTGCCCACCTCACCTCGAAAAGTTGTATTTCCAATCGATTCTTGTTATGGTATGAAAATTTCTGGGTATAGAAAATATATTGATTTTTGTTGATCACCCTACGCCCTCTGTGAGAGTTTCATATTCATTGCTCCCTAGACTGCTTTGGGTTTTTTGTTTTTTGTTTTTTGTGTTTTTTTTCTTTTTTTAGACAGGGTCTCACTTTGTCTGTCACCCAGGCTGGAGTGCAGTGATGCTATCTTGGCTCACTGAAGCCTCAACCTCCTGTGTTCAAGCGATCCTCCTGCCTCAGCCCCCCAAGTAGCTGGCATGCTACTTGTAACTACAGGCATGCACCATCACATGCAGCTAACTTTTGTATTTTTTGTAAAGACAGGGTTTCTCCTTGTTGCCCAGGCTGGTCTCAGTCCACTGAGCTCAAGCAATCTGCCCGCTTTGGCCCCCTAAAGTGCTCAGATTACAGGCATTAGCCACCGCACCCCTTACTTTGGATTTTCTAAGTAGACAATCACATTATTTGCAAATAGGAACAACTCTGCTCCTTCGTCAAAATACAAACATCTCTTTATTTTTTCTTAAATTATGTTGCCTAGAACCACAACAAGGATGTCAAATAGTAGGTAATGGTGGGCATATTCCTGATCATTAATGAGAAGGTCCCTGAAATGATGCTGGCTAAAATGCCCTTCTTAAACACTGTCTTCTCTTGGCACCCTGGAATAGTGCCCACTCCTTCTTTGTCCCTTTTGCTACCCCTTTTCCCGTTCTTGAGGTATGATGACGTGCCTCAAGCTCCCTACTCTGACTTCCCGTACAGCCACACTCAGTGATCCACGAGCATTTCACATTGCAGTCGTCTCATGCCTCGTTGTGATTTGTGATTTGGTTGCCTCCCATAAGCCAAGCTTTGGCAGATTAACATCCCCAATCCAGGACTCCTCCCAGCACCATCTCACTGAAAAGCTCCTCTTGGATTTCTTTCAGGCACTGCTAACTCAGTACCTCTAAAACTAAGTTCATTGTCAATAAGCATAGAGCTGAATCCCTGGGTATAAAGCCCACACCCTGATTCATTAAGAACCAGAAATAGGCCAGGCACTGCATCTCACGTCTGTAATACCAGCACTTTGGAGGCCAGGGTAGGAGGATTCCTTGAGCCCAGGAGTTTGAGACCAGCTTGGGCAACATGGGGAGAATCCATCTCTACAAAAAATACAAAAATTAGCCAGGTGTGGTAGTGCACCCTGGAGTTCCAGCTACCCAGGAGGCTGAGATGGGAGGATCACTTGAGCCTGGGAGGTCGAAGCTGCAAAGAGCCGTGATTGTGACACTGCACCTCAGCCTGAGCAACACAGCAAGACCCTCTCTCAAAAAAGAACTAGAAATAGAAGAAAGGCTTTCTTCTCTGAGAGACCCTTTCTGAGAGTCTCATTTCCTGCTAAAGCTGGCCTGAGCCAGCCACTTCACCTTAGTTCTATCTCAGTTTGTGCCTTGGATGTTGGCCACACAGCCTGCCTGGCTCAAGAGCTCCTGCCATCCTTGGACACTTGCCCCAAGAACCACATCCTTCCCTGCCAATACCCTCTGCTCCCTCGCCTGCTGTCCCTAGGCATGCATGTGGTCAGTTTACCCAACTTTCTGGTCATCACCCTCCTCCCTGCCTCTGGGGGTAGGGGGTGGAGACTTCCTCTACGGCCTTGTGGAAGACAAATGGAGGCTTTAGGAATTCCTCTGGGGTTCACTCCATCCGGATGCAGGGTAATGAGGCTAATTTCTGCTCATCTCTGTGTGGGCAGGAAATATGAGCTGTACAGCATGGACTGGGACCTGAAGGAGGAACTCAGAGATTGCCTGGTGGCTGCTGCACCCTATGGGGGCCCCATTGGTATGTTGCCCCTCCACCACCACCTGTTCTGGGACCCTGGGATGAACTCAAGGTCATTGACTCCTGGGTCCTTGCTGTCAGGTTGTTCTTGTTGCCACCCCCTACTCACCCTGCTGAGATGCTTTTACTTCTGGTTTTTATAGGCCTGCTTCACATGGGGTGGGCCTGGGGAGCCAGGACATGAGGCCTACTTCACATGGGGTGGGCCTGGGGAGCTAGGACAGAAGGTCTCTTCTCAAACTGCAGCACTGCTGAGGAACCCCTGGCGGAAGGAGAAAGCTGCCAGTGTGAGGCCAGTGCTTGATATATACTCTGCTTCCGGCATGCCCCTGGCCAGCCTGCTGGTGAGCACTTCTGACGGCCCCTGGGGCTCGGGGCTGGACAGGGTTTCCTCATCTGAGGACAGCCTCAGGAACCTCTCTCCCCTGCAGTGGAAGAGTGGACCTGTGGTGTCCCTGGGCTGGTCAGCTGAGGAGGAGCTGCTCTGTGTGCAGGAAGATGGTGCTGTACTGGTTTACGGGCTTCATGGTGACTTCCGGAGACACTTCAGCATGGGCAATGTAGGGGTCACAGAGGGCTGGGGAAGTGGGGTAGAGTTTATGACCCTGTGACTCCCTTAACCCATGGCCCCTCTCCTCAGGAAGTGCTCCAGAACCGGGTTCTGGATGCCCGGATCTTTCACACTGAGTTTGGTTCTGGAGTGGCCATCCTCACAGGGGCCCACCGCTTCACCCTCAGTGCCAATGTGGGTGACCTCAAACTCCGCCGGATGCCAGAGGTGCCAGGTAAGCCCTGACACCGCTGAGATAGCCAAGCAGTACCCACAGATGTGCCTCTAGCCTGTGAGACCCATAAAAGCAGAAGCTGTGGCTGAAGACCCATAGAAGCAGCAACTATGGGCCTTGGTCATCCTAACACTGTCCTTTTCCTTGGACATAGGTCTGCAAAGTGCACCCTCCTGCTGGACTGCGCTGTGCCAGGACCGAGTGGCACACATTCTTCTGGCTGTGGGGCCCGATCTTTATCTCTTGGACCATGCAGCCTGCTCCGCAGTGGTGAAGGCCCTGAGTGGGAATGAAGTAGAGGGGCTGGGTTAGGCAATAGGAAGGCTCTGAAAAGTCAGTATATATCTATCCCACCCCTACCCTGGTTCTGCCTCAGACGCCCCCTGGCCTGGCCCCAGGAGTAAGCAGCTTCCTACAGATGGCTGTCTCCTTCACCTACCGACACCTGGCACTCTTCACAGACACAGGCTACATCTGGATGGGAACAGCATCACTCAAGGTGTGATCCTGGGGCAACACAGGGGTACTGTGCTTTGTCCAGGGTACAAGATCTTTTGGAGATGCGGGTGGGCTTTTCGACTAGAATGGTGACTGCTGGGACAGGGCCATGACATTGCCCACACCATTTCAGGAGAAGCTATGTGAGTTCAACTGCAACATCCGGGCACCTCCAAAGCAGATGGTCTGGTGAGGATGGGGGTGTTGTTGCTGGGGGTGCGGGTGAGACATAGCTTGCTTCCTGGGACAATCAGTTCCTTGATTGGTCATGTCTACTGGCCAAGCCTAGTGGAGCTTGGATCTTACCTTCTCTGCCAGTGCACACTTGAAGGAAACCATTGTCCTCTGTGGGCCACAGCTGCCTCGAGCTGAGGGCGCAGGGAAAAGAGGGAAGTGGAGAAGTCGGTGTACAGTCAGGGATGCAAGTGTATACAGGCTGTCCCGAGACAAAGGGTTGTGAGCAGCCATGTGGGAGACATGGCCGTGGGACGGTGTCTAGATGGTGTGTGTATGCTGCTCACAGGTGCAGCCGTCCTCGTAGCAAGGAGAGAGCCGTGGTGGTGGCCTGGGAGAGGCGGCTGATGGTGGTGGGCGATGCACCCGAGAGCATCCAGTATCCTTGGAGGGCTGCCTGTGTGCGGAGGGTGGTGAGGGAAGGGTTCACCTGCCCCGTCCCATCTGTAGGTGATCTTAGGAGCCTTAACCAAGCTCAGGTTTGTGCTGGACGAGGACTCCTACCTGGTGCCTGAGCTTGATGGGGTCCGCATCTTCTCCCGCAGCACCCACGAGTTCCTGCATGAGGTTCCAGGTGAGGCCTTCACAAGGGCACTACATAACCCAAGGCGGGGACTCCTCAGCACCCCAGCTGCCCTGGGCCAGTGCCGCAGAGCAAGAATAGGGTGTTGAGGCAGAGCTGAGGGTTTCCCTGCCTTTCTCCCTCACTCACCAACTCCCTTCCCCAGCGGCCAGCGAGGAGATCTTCAAAATTGCCTCAATGGCCCCCGGGGCGCTGCTCCTGGAGGCTCAGAAGGAGTATGAGGTAAAGCCCTAGGCTTCTCTCCCAGTCCCAGGATGGTTCCTCCTGCCCCTGCCCCTGCGTGGGCATGTGTGAGCATAGCCAGGTGCCACCTGTCAAGAGAGGGGTCCAGGCAGGACCCTGGTCTGGGCTGGGGAGGGCTGGCTCAGGTAGATTGAAGAGACACTGTGTCCTCCATGTGATGTGATAGGGATGGGCAGGACATCCCCACTATCCCCACCCAGTCTGGGTTACTATTGGGAGGAGTTCTCAAGGCCCCCCAAAGGCAGTTGTGGGCTGATACGGGATGATGTCTGTGGGCACCTCAGGTGGACTGAGTGGGCTGAGGGAGTTGGGGCTCCAGCCTGTGCAGCCCCTCCAAACCAGCTTATTTGAACCACAACCCAGAATGGTTAGGGGCCAGATGTAGGAGTTTTCTCTGTCATGATGCCCTGGCTCTGGACTCCTCCCCACCAGAAAGAGAGCCAGAAGGCAGACGAGTACCTGCGGGAGATCCAGGAGCTGGGCCAGCTGACCCAGGCTGTGCAGCAGTGCATTGAGGCCGCAGGACATGAGCACCAGCCAGACATGCAGAAGAGTCTGCTCAGGGTTGGCCTGGATGGCCGGGCTGGAGAGGGCGGGGCTGGGAGGGGTGGGATGGGTAGCAGGGAAGCTCTCTCCTATTGCCCTCTGGCTCTTCTCAGGCTGCCTCCTTCGGAAAGTGTTTCCTGGACAGATTTCCACCCGACAGCTTCGTGCACATGTGTCAGGACCTGCGTGTGCTCAATGCTGTTCGGGACTATCACATTGGGATCCCGCTCACGTATAGCCAGTATCCCTGTGCATGCCAGAAGGGTACCTACAGCCAGGGGTGGCAGGGGAAGGGGCTGGAGATGCAGTCTGCAGGTACTTGGCAAGCAGGGCTTATTCTCCAGCTGGATCCTTAACCGAGGAAAATAAAGATACAAGCAGCTCACCATCCAGGTGCTACTGGACAGGTAGGGTAAGCCCAAGGGTGCAGTGAGGGAGCTGTCAGGGGGGTGGGCATTATAGTCTTGGGTGGGGTCTTATGTTTACTGCTCCTGACCTATCTCTCTAGGATGTGGGAGGCCTGATGTGCAGGCTGAGGCCACTCTGCTCCCTCTTTTTCCTCCACCTCATTCCTTGTATCCTTTACCCACTGGGTCTACCAGGCTTGTGTTGCGGAGACTTTACCCCCTGGCCATCCAGATATGCGAGTACTTGCGCCTTCCTGAAGTACAGGGCGTCAGCAGGATCCTGGCCCACTGGGCCTGCTACAAGGCAAGGATGTGGGATGGGGTCCAAGGTCATTTAGGGGATTCCAGGCCCTGGTGAGGTGGAGGAAATAGAAAGTGTAGAACTGGGCCGGGCTCAGTGGCTCATGCCTGTAATCCCAACGCTTTGGGAGGCCAAGGCGGGCAAATCATCTGAGGTCAGGTGTTCGTGACGAGCTTGGCCAAAATGGTGAAACAAAAAATACAAAAATTACAAAATCTCTACTAAAAATATAAAAATTAGCCAGACGTCATGGCGCATGCCTGTAATCCCAGCTACCTGGGAGGCTGAGGCAGGAGAATCACTTTCACCTGGGGGGTGCAGGTTGCAGTGAGCTGAGATTGCACTGCTGCACTCCAGCCTGGGCGACAGAGTAAGACTCTGTCTCAAAAAAGAAAGAGAGAGAGAGATACAGAGAGAGAGAAAGAAGGAAGGAAGGGAGGGAGGGAGAAAGGGAGGAAGGGAACTGAAGGGCTGGGTCCTAAGGGCTTGCAGGAGTGGAGAGTGAGGAATAGCATCCAGATGTTTGTGACACCCCACATCCCTTGCAGGTTCAACAGAAGGATGTCTCAGATGAGGATGTGGCTCGAGCCATTAACCAGAAGCTGGGGGACACGCCTGGTGTCTCTTACTCCGACATTGCCGCACGAGCCTATGGCTGTGGCCGCACAGAGCTGGCCATCAAGGTGTGGGTGCCCAGCCCTCCACAGACACACTGATGTGGTTGTTCAGGGCCCCCATGCCAGCTCTTTCTCTTTGTGCCTTCCTTCTCACCTCACAGCTGCTGGAGTATGAGCCACGCTCAGGGGAGCAGGTACCCCTTCTCCTGAAGATGAAGAGGAGCAAACTGGCACTAAGCAAGGCCATTGAGAGCGGGGACACTGATCTGGGTGAGGGCAAGGCTGGGGGGTCCCTGGGCTGAGTGGGAGCCTGGCTGGAGTTCCCACCCCACCTTATTCTCCTGCAGTGTTCACGGTGTTGCTGCACCTGAAGAATGAGCTAAACCGAGGAGATTTTTTCATGACCCTTCGAAATCAGCCCATGGCCCTGAGTTTGTACCGACAGGTGTGTGTAGTGGGCAGGGTTGCGGTGGAGTCTTCTGAGCACTTGAGTTGGCCTTGCTGACTGATTGCCTGCCTGTGGCCCCAGTTCTGTAAGCATCAGGAGCTAGAGACGCTGAAGGACCTTTACAATCAGGATGACAATCACCAGGAATTGGGCAGCTTCCACATCCGAGCCAGCTATGCTGCAGAAGAGGTCTGAGGTCCATGGGGCGTGTGGGGCCTGTGGGGTGGGGCTGTTGGTCTGGTTCCTTCAGGAATCTAGGCCTTCGTGTTGGGTGCACACCGCATCTGGTCCTCACTGTGAGGGAGAGTCTGACGTGAGGCCAGGATGGGGGTTAGTGTCAGAGGAGCTAGCCATCCCTCTAGGACATCAGAGTGGTGCACCTAGCAGGGAAGGCTGACCCTGGCGACCCTGGGCTCAGGGATCGGGAAGAAGACTGTAGCCTGGATGAGGAGGGCTGGGGTCTTGCATGCTGTGAGTTCAGGCCTTCCTTCTTGTCTTTGTAGCGTATTGAGGGGCGAGTAGCAGCTCTGCAAACAGCCGCCGATGCCTTCTACAAGGCCAAGAATGAGTTTGCAGCCAAGGTTTGGCCCATCTTGTTCTAAGAGCCTTCTCTCCTGGTCTTCCCTCCTGGTCCCTCATCCCCATCATGCCTCATTATCCGGGTCCCCAGGCTACAGAGGATCAAATGCGACTCCTACGGCTGCAGCGGCGCCTGGAAGACGAGCTGGGGGGCCAGTTCCTAGACCTGTCTCTACATGACACGGTTACCACCCTCATTCTTGGCGGTCACAACAAGCGTGCAGAGCAGCTGGCACGTGACTTCCGCATCCCTGACAAGAGGTAGGTGAGGGCCCAGGCTGCATGTGGGTCCCAAGACCACCTGCCTCTCCTGGAACACCTCCAAGCCCAGCTTTCCTGCAGGCTCTGGTGGTTGAAGCTGACTGCCCTGGCAGATTTGGAAGACTGGGAAGAGCTAGAGAAGTTTTCCAAGAGCAAGAAATCACCCATTGGCTACCTGGTGAGGCAGGGTCCTCTCTCCAGCCCACTTCCAGCGAGGGTAGTCTTCGGGGGAGAGGGCTAGGCAGGGAGACAGGTAGGATGGCCCATTCATGCTCCTGTTCAGCTGCCCACATAGTTAGCGAGTGCTTCCTGTATACACATTCGTGGGCAGGCACCATCCGCTGTGTTGGGTGTATAGGAGGATGGGTCCAAGTTTGCCTGCAGATGTTACAGGGAGGGAGAATGAGCTGCTTTCCCCAGGGAGGGCCACAGGGGGCGCCATGTGCTGGAGGGAAAGTCCTGTTTGAGGAGGGTGGAGGGGGGACAGGGAGGGTACATATGAGAGGCAGTGGAGATACCGAGGGCTGTTTTCTGTGGTGGGTAGTTCAGAGGTGTAGAGGGGAGGTTTGAGAATGTTAATCATAGGAGAACACAGGAAATGTGAGGGCTGGTGGCAGGAACACCCGTTGCAAGTGGTAACGGTGGGTGGCAGAGCAGAAGTGTGGAAATAATTGTCTCAAGGCTCTGACAGAGCTTTGGTTTAGGTGGTTTCTGCCCTAAGAATGTTGAGATCACAACTGTGCGTGGGGACTGGGAGATTATATGTACTGATGGGCGTATACATATAAAATATATATGGACCATGTATCCATTGGGCCTCTGCTCATAAGAGAGAGGACAGGAGGGCTGTGCATTACCTTCTCCCTCCACCTGCTTCCTCTCCTCCTAAGCCTTTTGTGGAGATCTGCATGAAACAACACAACAAATACGAAGCCAAGAAGTATGCTTCCCGTGTGGGTCCCGAGCAGAAGGTCAAGGCTTTGCTTCTTGTTGGGTGCGTCAACTGAGGGCCTGTGGGTGCTGGGTGGCTGAGCTGTGGGCTGGTGAGAGGCAGGGTTTGTGCCCTTGAGCAGCCCTGACACCACCTCCTCTCTTGCTCAAACCACAGCGATGTGGCTCAGGCTGCAGATGTGGCCATCGAACACCGGAATGAGGCTGAGCTGAGCCTCGTATTATCCCACTGCACGGGAGCCACAGATGGGGCCACAGCTGACAAGATTCAACGGGCCAGGGCACAAGCCCAGAAGAAGTGAGGAGTCCATCCTGTACATCTCGAGCAAGGGGTTCCTCCCCTAGCACCTGGGCTTGGCAGAAGGGTCATAGTTCATCCAGCTCCTCCCCTAGAGCAATGCTGAGGAGGTGGGGCATGGTAGCAGGGCTCTCTGGTTTTAAATAAAGTTGGAACACTTTAGAGTGCTTGTCTTATACAGTCCAGCCTAAGCAAAGACAAGCTGAAGACAGGATCCTCCAGGCACCACAGCAAAACTCCATGTGTTCCATTGTATTGGGACTGGAGGTGGGGGCTTCTCCAGCCATACTTGGAAGAAACCTGTCCTCTCCACAGTTAACAAGGAAAGCTTTCACTAGCTCCCAGGCCCTAGGAGGATTATAGGGAGAGATGGCACAAAACTTAAGCACTAGTTCACCAAGAACACACTGTAAAGCATTCTGTGTGTGTGCGTGTAAACACACAAGAACCATGCTAAACACTTTTACCGTTTGTACTTCATTTATTCCTCATGACAGCCCTGTGAGGTAACATCACCCCACTTCACAGAAAGGAGATTGAGGATGAGGGAGCTTGATAATAGCAAATATGTGGCAAAACAGAGATTTGAAACCCAGGGCCAAATGCAAGCTGCAACTGGAATCGGGCCCTCTATGAGAAGGGAGCCTGAGGCAAGGCCCCAATTTGCACTGCGGTGGCAATTGGAGGACTAATGAGAGGTGTGTGGCCTGCGGGCCATAGGGGTCAGGGGGTGGTGGCCTTTGGAACTCTTGCCCACTGAACTATGGTGAGCAATTTCAAGTTGTCTCTGGGCCAAATAGAAAAGGAGGATGGAAGATTTCAATTCTGCCCAAAAAAGAAGAACACTAGACCCACAATCTGTAGGAGCACCCACGGGGTGCTCTGCTCTCCCTATCTAGCCTTCCATCTGGACTCCAGTGCACCTTGGCTTCATGCCCAGGGCCCCACCCAACACTGAGGGCATTGCCTTTTCCTTTGTTGCCCCCACTTTATCTACAAGGAGGAAACCACAGCCAGAGGGAGCGCAGGCCTCATTGGAGCTTCAGGCCTCTCCCTCTTCAACACCCCCAGGGCCAACCATGCTTTTAGAAAGAGAGAGAGAGACTCAGGGCCTGAGAAGGTATTTCTTTTTTTCCTTTTCCAACCTGACTTGTAAATGAAAGTTGGTGAAAGTCCTTCAAGGAGATGTAAGTCAAATGTTAAATAATTATCATGTTCACCATTTATTATGTGGGTCAAGAATCTGGACAGGTTATAACAGGGATAGTTTGTGTCTGTTTCATAGTGTCTGAGGCATCAACTGGAAGACTAAAAGGTTGACAGCTAGGGGCTGAAATCATGTGAAAGCTGGCTAACTCACATGCCTGGTGAGTGACGCTGGGCCTTGACTGGGACCTTAGCTGGGGTGGTCTGCCAGAACACCTGCAACATGGTGGCTGGGTCCCAAGGGCAAGCATCTCAAGAGGGAGCCAGGTAGAATCTGGACTGCCTTTCTAACCTAGGTTTGGAAGTTACATGGTGTCACATCTGCTAGAGTGTCTGTCACAGCAGTAATACAGGCCCACCCCACCAATTTCAAAGGGAAATAGACTCCACCTCTTTTTTTTTTTTTTTGCGGGGGGGTGGTAAAGATGGGGTCTCGGGGGTCTCCTTATGACGCCCAGGCTGGTTTTAAACTCCTGAGCTCAAGCAGTCCTCCCTCCTCAGCCTCTCAAAGTGCTGGGATTACAGCATGAGCCTCTGAACCTGGCCTGGACTGTACCTCCTGACAAGAGAGTAGCAAGGTTCTGGAAATACTGTGACTAGTTTTTGGAATCACAATCTGGCACAGCTCATCAGCTTTCCATTTTGGAATCAGCAAACAAGAGGAAAGGAAATAATCCCCAATACTAGGCTCATCATTCTGGGGTTTTTTTGTTGTTGTTTTTTTTTTTTGTCTCCAGTCTTGGCCCCACAATTCTTCACTGCCCTGGTAGCTCTTTGATGCCTTTAAAAAATGTTTTCCCAGCTTTTCAAGTTCTCAGTGAAAAAGGATTGCTACCAAACAACACAGTTTTCCTCTCTGGAAAGGGAGGCTTGGCCAGTGCTTTTAGAATGTACACAATATAAAACCCACATCCCCAAAGTAACATATAGTATATTTACTCATAGACTATGTAAACATTAAACACTATACACGTGAAGTTTTAGAAATATGTAAGAAATAACTTTTAACAATGATGAAAAATGTATATAAACAGTGATTTCAACTTTATAAAAGGTGTGTGTGCATGTAGAGAAGCATTGGAATTGTCTATGGGGAGAGTTGCTTCAAAGTTAAAGGCAGTTTTGTATACTTTTTTGTAAAGTCAGTCACTGATATGCCCCCCACCTCCACAGTTTATTATAAAAACTTTCAAACATACAGCCAGGTAGAAATAATTTTACAGTGAACATTTGTATAACTACCACATAGATTCTACCATTAGCATCTTACTATATCACACATCTGTTCATCTATCCATTCCTGTATGTCAATCTATCGTATTTTTCATATATTTCAAAGTAAGTTGCAGCATCAGTACACCTCCCCCTAAATACTTCAGAATGCATTTCTTTTTTTTTTTTTTTTTTTTTTTTTTTGAGACTTGCTCTGTGCCCCAGGCTGGAGTGCAGTAGCGCGATCTCGGCTCACTGCAAGCTCCGCCCCCCTGGGTTCACGCCATTCTCCTGCCTCAGCCTCCCGAGTAGCTGGGACTACAGGCGCCCGCCACCTCGCCCGGCTAATTTTCTTGTATTTTTTTAGTAGAGACGGGGTTTCACCGTGTTAGCCAGGATAGTCTCGATCTCCCGACCTCGTGATCCGCCCGTCTCGGCCTCCCAAAGTGCTGGGATTACAGGCTTGAGCCACCGCGCCCGGCCGAGAATGCATTTCAATAACTAGAGTTCATTTTCAGTTTGCAATTTTTTTTTTTTTCTTTTCAGGCACAGTCTACATACAATGCCATCCACAGATGTTAAATGTAATTTTCTGAGTTTTGACAGATACCTAAGTCTATAAATGGTGACATTTAAAAACCAGAACTGGGATTTTCTTTTTTCAAATCCTTACTTGCTCAATTGAAATTAGTGTGAGATGCCTTCTGCCCTGAGCAGTTTGTACAGCAGGCCTATGCCTACAGGGGTGGGCAGGGCCAAGTTTTGTCCAATGTGTGGGGCTAGGATTGGGGCTAGGACTAGGACTGTGTAGCTGGAGGCAAAGAATCTGGAAACATTTCTTCTCCTTATATCACTGGTAGCCAGTGCAGGGAGAATCAGGGCAAAGGCCGGGCGTAGTGGCTCATCCCTGTAATTCCAGCACTTTGGGAGGCTTAGGTGGGTGGATCACCTGGGGTCAGGAGTTTGAGACCAGCCTGGCCAACGCGGTGAAACCCTGTCTCTAGTAAAAATGCAAAAAAAATTAGCTGGGGGTGGTGGCGGGCCCTGTAATCCAGCTACTCGGAAGGCCGAGGCAGGAGAATCGCTTGGTTGCTTGAACCCAGGAGGCGGAAGTTGCAGTGAGCTGAGATGGCGCCATTTCTCTCCAGCCTGGGCAACAAGAGGGAAACTTCGTCTTAAAAAAAAAAAAGAAAGAATCAGGGCGAAGGCTCCTACAACTCACCTTCTCAGGGTAAGGGGCTGTATGTCCTGTCTCTTTTAGATACAAAGTTTGAGTAAAAGACTGTTAGGGTTGAATAGTGGCCTGCAAAGGGACTTGGCTCTCATTTACTTCACCTTTCTATCTTATTGCCTTGCTTTATTTTCACTTCAGCATTTAGGAAATTTTCCTGTTCATTTGTTTGTCTGTGTGCCTATCCAGAATGTAAGCTCCTGAGAGCAGAGGCCTCTTCTGTCCTCTTCTGTCTTATTCCCTGCTGTGTCCAGCACATGGTCTGCACTCAATAAGTATTTGTTGCGAGAATGACTCATTGTTCCATTTACTAGAAGGGGAAAGGAGGCCCCGAGAGGGGAAGTGACTTGCCTAAAGAAACAGGAGTCCTTTCCCCCCATCCTCCAGCTCTCCTGGTCCTCTCCTTTGCTCATAAACCCTGTGACTATTGGGGTACCTGTGGGGTGGCTGAGAAATGCCTACCTGTAGGTATGTGCTCCTATGGGCTGGGACTAATGCAGGACTAGGAGGAGGAGGGTTCTGCAGTTCCCCATTTGGGTAGGCTTGGGCACAGGAAACTGCTTCCCCTCCCTTCCTCAGTTCTCTTCTCTCCCAGGATAACCCTTTACTCTGTGATGATGATGGGTGAGGGCGCTCAGGACACTCTGGGAGCCAAGTAGGATGGAGGGCTGGGCAGGTCTCTACAGGCAGGCAGTTGAGGGGGCTCTCTCTTCTTCCAATGGAAACAGCATCTGTGTGGTTGCTGAGCTGAACCCTCCTTCCCAGAGGGTCTCCAGGGTCTAATTCTGTCAACCCTGTGCACACACCACAAATGCTTTGACCATAGTGCAGCTGTCTCATGGGGAGAAAGGACTTTCATTTCCTGAGAATGGGTTACTTGCCAAGCTGAACATGCCTAATTCTCAATACAGCCCTGGGAAGTTCCAGGAAGAGTTGCAGAGGGAGGCTCAGGTCACCCAGCACATGGTGGGGCTGGAGACTTGGGCTCTCTGACTACCAAGCCCGACAACAATTTTCCCAAGTGTGGTTATATCCAAATGGGGTCCTTCAGATAGTCTCAAAAATGAACACTTACTGCAATCACTATTTCAATTATATTGAAAATATAAGTAGCATGTCAACCCCTTCTAGGGTAACACAAATAAACAAGTAAAAAACTAATCAACAAAAAGAAACATATTAAGAAATAATAGTGTAAATTAGATATAAGACAAAAGTAAGCCGGTGGAATTTGGTTCTAGAGCATAGGGCTGCCATCCTAGCTACTGGGGTACCTCCTGCGCTTGCAGTCATTACTTGTTAGGGGTTTTCACACTTTGACTTCCAGCTTTTCACGTTTCCATTCGGTGTCGGGGTATAGATTGAGTTTGGACTTCCTGAGAAATGTGAATGCTGGGTGTGGGAAAGGATCCACCCTCACTGGGGTCTGACTGTTAGGAGACTAGGCGTGTGGACTCTGGGCCTTTGGGCTGGAGTGTCTCTTGGTCAGAGGTGTCTTGGGTTCGGCCATTTCACCCACACCTCTAGGCTGGTCCTGCTGAGAGGGAGAGAGAGTGTCACAACTCCCACTCAAGGAGAGACTTCCCTGCTGGGGAGGGGATAGCCTGAGGCCCGCCCCACCCATATTCCCAGGCCATGGCTCTGGTTAGCATGGACTAAATTATTCCACAATACGGAGGAGTGGGGCACAGAGTCCTAAACCGGCCTGGGTTGCGTGAGGGGGCCTCAGGGGCTGCCCGGTCTGGAAGAGAGACTCACTGCCACCTACCCCGGGAACCGCAGACCCTGGGTCGGGGATGAAGCGTCCCCTACCTGCAAGCTCGGTTTGCGCGCTGCTGTGCAAATCTGTCTATTGCCTGCAGACGCCCAGCCGCTCGCCCTGCGCGCCCAGGGGCCCCTACTTGGGAAATCCGGCGAAATGTCGCATTTGCTACCACCTATCACGACTGCGTAATCGGCTTTCAGCCGCAGACGCTCAAGTCCTGCAGCAGCCGCGGGGATCCGCGTAGGAACCTGCTGCCACTGGATGCACTGAGCGATTGCTTCGGGGGTGCCACGCGCCAGACGCGGTGCCGGCAGCGCCGGGAAAGGGGTACGCGCCCCTACCCCGGCCTGGGGAGGGCGCACTCTGGCTCTTCTCTGAGTTTTGCGCTTCCCCTGCCCCGTCAGGCCTATCGCAAAAGGCACCCCCATCGCAGACCACCACGTGTTGTGCTTCTACTCAGCTCGGTGGCGATCAGGGCCCTAGCATGCGCATCTGGAAAGCCGCGGAGATTACCCTGGAGCTCGGGTGGGGACGGCGTGGGCTGACTTGATGTAAGATGACACCCACGGAGCCAGACCCGTTCTAGGGACTTGACAGGTTCCTCTCCCTCCCCAGTGAGACCCGTCGTTCAACCTGCAGCAATTAGGGGAGGGAAAAAAAGACCCACAGTATCACGTTTGGAGAGGATTAGGAAGATGGCTCTCGAGTTCCATGCCGCCCTGGTGGCTAGACATTGGTGTAGTTTGTCCCTGGCCTCGGTTTCCTCATCTGTAAACTGGGAAGAAGGCCCCAGTCCTGGGGCCTGTGACTGTAGAGTGGCGGAAGGCACTGGTGCACCCGCGGCCAGTCCTTCCGGGGTCCAGCTTCCCGAAGGATTGGGCGGCCCCGGGGCGAACCCCTCCCGAGCTATCTGGAGACCGTGGAACCGGGTTCGGGGCCCCAGCCAGTGAGCTTCCAGCGGTGCACAAGGGCGGGGCCCGCGCGGGCGGGAGACGCCCGTTCGCTGTCGGCCAACCAGCGCCTGTCTCTGAACAGCCAATGAACACGCGTCTTACAGCCAAGGCCAGGTCGGGAGCGAGGCTGCGGCGAGTGCGGCGCTGACAGAGACGCGCGCGCGCGCGATCGCGCTGGGACCCCGGCCGCTGCCGCCATCACCGCCGCCCGCCCAGTCTCCCCTCAGCCGCTTCCCCTCGCCATGGAGGCGAGGCCGCCGCCGCCGCCGCGGGGCTCGGAGCCGCGGGCCGGGCGGCGGCCCTGAGGGCGAGTGGCGGCCCGAAACGCCGCCGCGGAGCCGAGGCGGAGCCGCTCTCCTCGTCCCCAGCGGTCCCGCCCAACGCCAGACTCTGTGAGTGTTCGCGGCCGCTGCGCCCGGGTGGGCTTCGGAAGGGGGGGCGGCTCCCGGGGGCGGTGGGAGGGGTCCCGGGCCCGAGCCAGGAGCGCGGAGCCCGGATCCCGGAGCCCTCAGCCCTCAGCCTTCAGCCCTCAGCCTTCAGCCCTCAGCCCTCTTTTCCGGGTGGAAGCCTGCGGGCGCCTGCAATTTGATTGTGCATCCTTGCGGGTCCGTCGTGGGGAGGGGATCCCCGGAAACATGCCGGCCCGGGCACCGACCCCTCGCGACTGCCCAGGAACTTTGCGTGCGTCCTCCTGGGACCAGGCCAGGGCACTGCCAGAGTTCATTCTCAGAGAAGAAACTTAGAATGGCGAGAACAGAATTTGCTCAAGTCCATTTAATGGGAGGAAAGAGGAAAACTCCTGGCATGAGAAAATTTGCTTTTGCAGTGACCAACTTTTCTTTCCCTTCAAGTCCACCTCCCTCGGTCCCCCGGCCAGTCTCCCAGGCCCCTCTCCTTGCCGCCCTCTCCCAACTGTTGAGGCTATTTAAGAAGGGAAATAAGGGCTGAGAGCTGCCCAGAATTCAGAATAGGCCAATTGAGAACGCAGGTCCCCTCCATTTTTACTTTCGGTAAATAAAAAAAAAATTTTGAAAAAATTAGTTCCTGATTATATCTCCTGAAGATTAAAAAAAAAAAAAAATAGCAGAGCTGAGTTCTGTCTTGAGGTTTTTGTTTTTATTTTTGAGATCTCTGATGATATTTGTAAGACAGGAAAGGAAGATGTGCAGATCCACCCTCTGCAGGGTGAACACCATCAGAAGCTTTTGCCCAGGAGAGGGATTCCGGCTCTAGAACCAGTCACATCACCCCGGAGACGGCTTCGTTTGCCACCTGCTAGCTGTGCAGGCAGCCGGAGAAACAGAAGATGGTGGGCGAGAGGAGGACTGACTAGGAAAGGGCGAACATCTTCCTGCCTGGCCACTCCTTTCAGAAACACAGATCTGATGCTGTCACTTGTTTACTTAAAAACTCCCTCGCTTTTCTTTTTCCCATGGGATGAATGAAGCCTAAAATGCCTTATCAGGTCATACAAAGCCCTTGACAATCTTGCCTCAGTTTACTCCTTTTAGATTAATCTAATCCTTCAATTCTCCTTCCCCTCATCCCCCTTGCTGGCTATTATTCAGAGCTGCTTGACTGCTCCATCACATGTTGGGATGTTTTTGTTTTATGTGATCCTCTTTCTTCCCCACCTTTACCTGCCAAGCTCCACTTTTTCTTTTAAAGTTCTTCTCATTTGAGAAGCTTCTTGTGGGCAGGAGCTGTGTCTTGCCCACCTTTCTGTCTCCCATGCTGGGAGAATTCTTCCTCCAAGTTGTCTTGTAGATTCTTTCCAGTCTCTTCTCTTATGCCCAGGCTCTGTTTATTTCCCGGTATCCACTTCCCAAGAGATTTTTTCGTGTTTTAAAGGCCTGCTTCGAGTACATGCCCAGGACTTTTAGTATTTCTGCTTCCACACTTCTGCATGTCCATCCCACCCAGGCCTTATAAGCAGTCAGCGGGTGGGAACTGGTAGGTCCCATATCCCACTGGCCTCCAAAAAACTGTGTCTGAAAGACTAAAAGCCGTTCAGTCTCTTTTCACCTCTACCTGCTCAAAGCGGCCTGGCTGATAACGTGCATTGTAAGGCATGGTGGGATCCGGGGGGCTGTTCTCTGTTTAGCCACTTAACATCTGGGTGAAATACAGAACCAGAAAAACCAATCCTCTGGCTTATGTACGTTCATGTGCCTTCATTTTGTCAGGCGAATTGCTTGGGATACAATAGTGAAGAAGTCAGTCCTTACCTTTGAGGAGCTCAGAGTCTAATGTAGGACAGGTGGATATAAATACATCACAGGTGCTATAAGATTGTAATAATAATAGCTATATTTTATTTGCCTTGTGACAAGCTATGTAATAAATGTTTTCCATGAATTCCCTCAGTCTTTTCAAGTCATAAAAGGGCTTATTCCTACTCTACAGGGTTGGAAACTGAGGCCAAACAGTGGGCAAATGAGGGAATAGTCAAGATTTGAATTTTGGCAATGTATTTCCAGAGCCTCTGCCAGGCTGTGCAGGGAGCATCCCCTGCCTGGGTGATTTGGGAAAGCTTTCCTGGGACAGGGGATTCTTCAGATCATGAAAGATGCATAGGAGTTTTTCCATGGTGGACTGCACACATAGGCAAGAGGGAGCAGCACAAGCAGACTTGGTGGTGGAAGGAATCCACTGTCCTTGGGGAGGAGGGAAGAGGTTAATCATAGCTGGATCAGGTAGCTGGAGAGCTACTAGAGGATTTAAAGGAGGCCAGGGACTTGGGCTGAAAGAGTTTTGGAAAGATCATTTGGGGGCATTATAGGACCAAATGCAGATGTTCCTGCAATATAGGAGGCACTGGTCAGGTCTGACAGAGGTAGAATCACAGCCTCTTAGATCCAGAGGAAGGTGTAGAGAGAATCCTGCTCCATTTTGGGAAAATATAATTAATGCAGATGAGAGAAAAATTCAAAAGTTCTAGCAATACAAAAGAGTATATAGAGAAAAATGTCCCTCCTACCCTGGCCCCAAGTCTCCTGTCTCCCTAACCTCCTCCCCAGAGATGGCTGAAGTTTTCAGTTTATATGGCCTTCCGTAGACACTGTTCCTTTATAAATGTGTGCCTGCTTGTCCATACTCCTCCCACCATGGGACGTACCACTCACACCTTACTGGGTTTTTTTTACTTAACATATTTAGGAAATCATTCTGTTATCAATATATAAAGAGAGTTATTTGTTCTTTCTGTTGACATTCTTTTACTTGTTTAATTGTATGGCTGTACTGTAACATCTTTGGGTTAAATATTTGTTTCCAGGTTCTTATATTACAGCAATACAATGAATGTCCTTGTACATACTGTGTTATGTGCTCATTTGCAAAGTTATCTGAACAATATGCTTTTAGAAGTAGAATTACTGGGTCAAGGGATATGTCTGCATTTTTGATTTGCAGACATAGAGCCAAACTGTCACCTGTTTTCAGGCTATTGTACCAACAGCCTGTTGTATCCTCTCCCCCAAAATGTGTGGCTGGGTAGATGATCTTCAGAGAGTTCAGGAGGATCAACTATGATGCTTTTTCAGCTATTATATGCTTACTTTTTCTCCACAAATCCTCCCCCTACCCTATGCGATTCTAGCCAGTTTATTCGAATCTACAGAGGGAGATGTTGAGGCTCAGAAGGATAAAAGTAACTTGTGCAAGATGATCAGTGTGGTTGGTGGTGGGTTTTTTGCTTTGTATTTTTGCACCCCGCATGTTTGTATTTGCCAGCACCTTTCATTGGAGGTGCTCAGTGTCAGCTTGTAAACATTATTGCATTGTTTTTCTCCGTTTTCACATGGAAAAAAATGAGATGCAGGTGAAGTTTGAGTTATGAGAGGGAAACTGGCCAAATATAGAATCTTGTCATTTTACTTTCCAGTGCAATAACTAATAAATGTTTCCAAATGCCAAAGCTGAAGAAATGTTTTTCGTTTGTTTGTTTGTTTTTTGAGATGGAGTTTTGCTCTTGTTGGCCAGGCTGGAGTGCAATGTCGCTGTCTTGGCTCACGCAACCTCTGCCTCCCGGGTTCAAGCGTTTCTCCTGAGCCTCCTGAGTAGCTGGGATTATAGGCATGTGCCACCACGCCTGGATAATTTTGTATTTTTAGTAAAGACGAGTTTTCTCCATGTTGGTGAGGCTGGTCTTGAACTCCTGACCTCAGGTGATCTGCCTGCCTTGGCCTCCCAAAATGCTGGGATTATAGGCGTGAGCCACCGTGCCCGGTGAAGAAATGGTTTTTTAGTGAGTCTGAGTACAACAAAAATAGCAATAATATAACACTAACTTAATAAAACTGAACAGCAAGCCCAAAAATAGCCCAACATTAAAATTTATTTTAATGTATTCTCTATAGAAAAGAGAATCCATTAAATGTAAAACTATATTTATTTTACTCTAAATTCACATCCATTTGTGTCAATGTACAAGACATAGTTTTTATAGTAGCAGTCAGTACATACAGAATATGATTTTATGATTTTTGAATTCTTGAATAACATAAAATATTTTATATTTACTCATTTAAGTATTTGTTCATTTAAAATCAGATTGGGTACGGTGGCTCACGCCTGTAAATCCTAGCACTTTGGGAGGCCAAGGAGGGCGGATCACGAGGTCAAGAAATCAAGACCATCTTGGCCAACATGGTGAAACCCCATCTCTACTGAAAATACAAAAATTAGCTGGGTGTGGTGGCACGTGCCTGTAATCCCAGCTACTCGGGAGGCTAAGGCATGAGGATCACTTGAACCCAAGAGACAGAGGTTGCAGTGAGCCAAGATCTTGCCACTGCATTCCAGCCTGGTGACAGAGTGAGACTCCATCTCAAAAAAAAAAAAAAAAAATCACAGTATAGTATTCCATTCATTGACAACTGTAGTTTTTTTAATTTGTTTGTTTGTTTTTGAGACAAGGTCTCACTCTGCCACCCAGGCTGGAGTGCAGTGGCATGATCACAGCTCACTGCAACCTTGATCTCCTGGGCTAAATGATCTTCCCATCTCAGCCACCCAAATAGCTGGGACTGCACAGGTCTGTGCCACCACAACCAGCTGATTTTTTAATTTTTTGTAGAGACATTCTCATGTTGCCCAGGCTGGTCTTGAACTCCTGGACTCAAGTGATCCACCCACCTTGGCCTCCCAAAGTGCTGGAATTATAGGTGTGAGCCACCATTCGCAGCCAACAGCTGTAGTTGGTGCAATCCTTTTTATTCTTTTTATTTTTTCTACCTTTTTACTATTATAAATGGTACTTTTATACCTCTTATTCAAATACTTCTTTTGAATTATTTTCTTGTACTCTTACTCCCAGCCTGGGCTCACCAAGTCAGAGGATACAGTTTCAGTGCCTAATTGCAATCTGGAAAGGTTGAACTAGTTTCCAACACTATCAGCAATTTATGGGGCCATTTCTTGACAGCCCATCTAGTGCTATTACAAAGAAATGTAATGATACCTTGAATTAGGTTTAATTTACATTGCTTTGGAAGAAGAGACCAGTAGCTAATTTAGATTTTTTGAAAGAAGTACGGTGCTGTGATATAGATTATCTCCAAGATTTATGTAACTAAAGCCAACTCGTGGTTGAAGAAAGATTTGGTTGATGAGACTGAAATATTGTGGAAGTTTAGAATAGGATCTTAGCAATATAAAATATAAGACTAGATGCCGTTCGGTTGAAAATACCAGGCATTGTGCTGGAAGCTGGGGACACCCCAGAGTAACATGGATGTGATGTTTGTCCTCATGACACTTTTGGGTTAGTGTAGTAGACAGACATTAATCACCTATGGTAATTATAGATGTGATGAAAGGGGAAGAATAGGGTGTTTTGGGAGTGCCAGAGAAGTTCAGCAGCTAAACAACATTTGCAGTTAAACATTTGTAAAGGCCCTGAGCTGAGAAGGGATTTGGTAGCTCAGGGCAGCGCTTCGCTAAATTGAATGTGCTCATGAACCATCTGGGAGTCTTGTTAAAATGCCAAGTCCTGAATCAGTAGGTCTGGGGTGGGACTTGGGATTCTGTGTTACTAACCAGCTCCTGGGTGAGGCAGATGCTGCTGGTGGGTGGATCACACTTGACATAGCAAGGCCTAATTGAGAGCTTGGTGAGCACCTAAAACTGGCTGACCATGGTGAACAGGAAGGGGCAGGTGGCTTGCAGTGACAGAGTAATTCTCTCCCTAGGCTGCGCTTTAGATTCACCTGGGGAACTTAGAAAAATCAGGGTTGCAAATGTCCCACCCGCAGGCATTTTGATTTAATTGGTCTCAAGTGGGGCCTGAGAATGTGTACACAGTCATGCACGGTGTAACAATGTTTCTATCAAGGAGAGACTGCATATACAACAGTGGTCCCATAAGATTATAATCCGTAATTTACTATACCTTTTCTGTTTTTAGATATTTAAATACACAGATACTGTGTTACTTACAGTATTCAGTACAGTAACATGCTGTACAGGTTTGTAGCCTAGGGGCAGTAGGTTATACAATATAGCCTAGATATGTAGCAAGCTGTACCATCTCATTTTGTGTAAGTAACCTTTATGATGTTTGCAGAATTATGAAATCACATCAAGACTCATCCTCAGAATGTATCCCCATTGTTAAGTGATACATACCTGTATATGTATTTTAACTCCCCAGGTGATTCTAATGTGTAGCCAGGGTTGAGAACTAGAGACTAAAGACAGGGTTGAGACAAGAGAATGTCAGGGGGCAGAGTTGAGGGTCCTGTATGGCATGCAAAGATTTTGGACTTTATCCTGAAGGCAGAGCTAAATCTTTGAAGGATTTTTAAGCAGAAGAGTGAACTGATCTGATTTGTAGTTGTTAAAAAGTTCACTGTGGCTGTAGTCCAGAGCAGTAATTTTCAAAGTGAGGTAGATAAGATGATCCAGGGGAACTGGAAGAAAATTTAGAACTTTCTATTGTTTTTATCTAAAAGATAAGATAAAATGTTTAATTTAGGAATTGTCACTGGTATCTTTTGGGTCTATAGGTCAAACAGTTAATGTGTTAACTCTAGAACTTTGGGTGTCCTGAAGGAAGAGATTGAATCCTGCAGTGAGCAGAGACATATTTATACATTTGTTCTCCATGTATTGCAACATGTTGTTAATAGTTTATATTAATCAGTTTTCATTGAACTAGCCTTTACAAAATGGACATGCAAAGAAACCAGTGATTGAAGAAAACACTAATATAAGCACAAGCAAACAAGATGTCAGAGCTGACACTAGTCCAACTCCTGTGATGAATTCTTGGTGAGCTATTCAAATAAGTCAGCTCTTACTAAATTGGAAAGTATCAGGAAATTTATGAGTAACATGGACTCTATCATTAATAAGAATCTTGCTTTAAGATTCCTTTTAATCGTATATAGAACCCAGCTGCACAGTGGCTCACATCCATAATCCCGCTGTTTTGGGAGCCTGAGGCGCAGGAGGCTAGGAGCTCAAGACAAACCTGGGCAGCAAAGCGAGACCCCATCTCTACTAAAAATAAAAAATTAGCCGTGTGGTGTCACGTGCCTGTAGTCCCAGTTACTTAGGAGGCTGAGGCAGCAGATTGCTTGAACCCAGGAGTTCAAGGCTGCAGTGAGCCGTGATTGTACCACTGTACTCCAACCTGGGGGACAGAGGGAGACTGTTTTTTTAAAAAAAAGGAGGGCCGGGTGCAGTGGCTCACACCTGTAATCCCAGCACTTTGGGAGGCCAAGGCGGGTGGATCACAAGGTCAAGAGATCGAGACCATCCTGGCCAACATAGTGAAACCCCATCTCTACTAAAAGTATAAGAATTAGCCTGGTGTGGTGGCATGTGCCTCTCTGAATAATCTCAGCTACCCGGGAGGCTGAGGCGGGAGAATCGCTTGAACCTGGGAGGTGGAGGTTGCAGTGAGCTGGGGTTGCAGTAAGCTGGGATTGTGCCACTGCATTCCAGCCTGGAGACAGAGTGAGACTCTGTCTCAAAAAAAAAAAAAAAAAAAAAGGGTGGGTGGGTGGGCCAAGCACAGTGGCTCATGCCTGTAATCCCAACACTTTGGGAGACTGAGGCGGGTGGATCACCTGAAGTCAGGAGTTCAAGACCAACCTGGCCAACATGGTGAAACTCCATCTCTACTAAAAATGCAAACATTAGCTGGGTGTGGTAGTGCATGCCTGTAACCTCAGCTACTCTGGAGGCTGAGGCAGGAGAATCATCTGAGCCCAGTAGGTGGAGTTTGCAGTGAGCCGAGATCTTGCCACTGCACTCAAGCCTGGGCGAGTGAGACTTCGTCTCCAAAAAAAAAAAAAAAGTATGTAAAACTTTGAAATATTAAATAATAAAATATGAGGAGCTGTCACCAGTATGAAGACATCTGAAAACCAAGACTTGGCAACATAAAGAGAACCTCTACTTTTTTTTTTTTTTTTTTTTTTTTTTGCAGTGATGCTTAAAGATAAAGGATATTCCATCAGATGCTTTACAAAATTTTGCTAACTTCAATGATCAAAATTTATATTTTGAGGATTTCTTGTTTTTAAGAAACGGGGTCTCACTCTTGTTGCCCAGGCTGGAGTACAGTGGCACAATGATAGCTCACTGCAGCATTGAACCCCTGGGCTCAAGCAATCTTCCCATCTTGGCCTTCCAAAGCTCTGGGACTACACGTGTGAACCACCATGCGTGACCAATTTTTAAGTTTATTGTCCTTATACAAGACAAAATGGGGCTGGGTACAGTGGCTCATGCTTGGAATCCCAGCACTTTGGGAGGCCGAGGTGGACGGATCACCTGAGGTCAGGAGTTTGAGACCAGCCTGGCCAACATGGCAAAACCCTGTCTCTACCAAAAATACAGAAATTAGCCGGGCATGGTGGGTGCGCGCGCCTGTAGTCCCAGCTACTCGGGAGGCTGAGGCAGGAGAATCGCTTGAACCCAGGAGGCGGAGGTTGCAGTGAGCTGAGATTGCGTCACTGCACTCTAGCCTGGGAGACAGCGAGACTGTTTCGGGGGAAAAAAAAAAAGACAAAAAACCACATACCCTTGGCAGATTCTTCTTGCCCCACCCCCAAAAGGCCCACTTAAACAAAAAGCAGACTGATGTACTACATGGAAAATAATTTTGTCAGGAAATCAAAATACCATTGGAAGATGTATAGAAAACATTGCTGAATATGTGAACAAACAATATTAGGACAAATTTTGTAGTGTGGGAGGTTTAGTATATGGTTGTGAAAGTACAGAAGCTTCTAGCTTGTCTCAGTATTGCTAGATTCTCTTTTCTTTCTTTTTTTTTTTTTTTTTTTTTGAGACAGTTTTGTTCTGTCACCCAGGCTGGAGTGCAGTGGCACCATCATGGTTCACTGCAGCCTTGACCTCCCAGTCTCAAGTGATCATCCTACCTCAGCCTTCCAAGTAGCTGGGAGCACAGGCATGCACCACCATACGTATTTTTTTATTTTTTATTTTTAGGAGAGGTGAGGTCTCACTGTATTGCCCAGGCTGGCCTTGAACTCCTGGCTCAAGTGATCCACTTGCCAAAAGACCTCCCAAAGTGCTGGGATTACAGGCATGAGCCACTGTGCCAACCGTGCCAGGTCTAGATTTTTTTTTTTTCCTTTTATTTTTTTTTTGAGACAGAGTGTCGCTCTGTCACCGAAGCCGGAGTGCAGTGGCTCAATCTCGGCTCACTGAAAACTCCACCTCCCGGGTTCACACCATTCTCCTGCCTCAGCCTCCTGAGTAGTTGCGTCTACAGGCGCCCGCCACCACACCCGGCTAATTTTTTTGTACTTATAGTAGAGATGGGGTTTCACCGTGTTAGCCAGGATGGTCTCAATCTCATGACTTGGATTATCTTTTAGCAGTTACATCCAAGAATAAGGACCACTTTTTATTTTTATTTTTATTTTTTTTTGAGATAGAGTGTCGCTCTGTTGCCCAGGCTGGAGCATAGTGGCATGATCTTGGCTCACTGCAAGCTCCGTCTCATGGGTTCATGCCATTCTCCTGCCTCAGCCTCCCAAGTAGCTGGGACTACCAGCACCCGCCACCATGCCCAGCTAAGTTTTTTGTATTTTTAGTAGAGATGGGGTTTCACTGTGTTATCCAGGGTGGTCTCAATCTCTTGACCTTGTGATCTGCCTGCCTCGGCCTCCCAGAGTGCTGGGATTACAGGCGTGAGCCACCATGCCTGGTCAGACCACTTCTTTTGTGAGCTACTGGAAGAAAGTTGTACTGGAGAAGACATATTCTTTTTTTTTTTTTTTTTTTTTTTTGAGACAGAGTCTCGCTCTGTTGCCCAGGCTGGAGTGCAGTGGCACGATCTTGGCTCACTGCAAGCTCCGCCTCCTGGGTTCACGCCATTCTCCTGCCTCAGCCTCCCAAGTAGCTGGGACTACAGGCACCCGCCACTATGCCGGGCTAATTTTTTGTATTTTTGGTAGAGACGGGGTTTCACCGTGTTAGCCAGGATGGTCTCGATCTCCTGGCCTCATGATCCGCCCGCCTCGGCCTCCCAAAGTGCTGGGATTACAGGCGTGAGCCACCGTGCCCGGTGACATATTCTTAATAGTTAGTAAACGATTGCCTTCATAAGAACATTACTATATGGAATAATAGACTGAATGTAAATTAATGGAACAGGGCTGCTTTGACTGAATAAAAGAATGAAATTCATGAAATTCATTTATTACCTCATTATGGGCAGGCTCTTGAGTCCACTTATTTGTTAATTATCTTGTGGTAGAGTTGTTGATGAGTTTTGCATTTTTCTTTTTTAAAAAATTGCCAACTTTTTGTTATGATAAGTGGCTACAGGTTGAGTAATCCTAATATGAAATCCAAAAGGCTCCCAAATCCAACATTTTTTGTTGTTGTTGTTTGTTTTTGTTTTTGAGACAGGTTCTCACTCTGTATGTAGCCCAGGCTGGAGTGCAGTGGCATGATCGTGGCTCACTGCAGCCTTGAGCTCCTGGGCTTGGGTGATCCTCCCACCTCAGCCTCCTGAGTAGCTGGGACTACAGGCATACACCACCATGCCCAGCTAATTTTTGTATTTTTTGTAGAGACGGGGTTTTGCCGTGTTTCCCTGGCTGGTCTCAAACTCCTGGGCTCAACCGATCCTCCCACCTCAGCCTCCCAAAGTGCCGAGATTATAGGTGTGAGCTACCATGCCTGGCCTCAAATCCAAAACTTTTTGAGTGCTGACATGACACACAAAGGAAATGCTCGTTGGAGCATTTCAGATTTTGAATTTTTGGATCAGGGATATTCAACCAATAGGAATAATGCAAATATTACAAAATCTGAAAAATACCTGAAATCTGAAATACTTCTGGTCCCAAGCATTTCAGGTGAGGAGTACTCAACCTGAATCTAGCAAATATCATTTGAAAAATTAGTATCTTTAATCTATCTCTTCAAGTAAAAGTGTTATTTAAATAGTGAATGAGAAAGGACCTACTTTTCTTAGAAAGAAATGTGCAGTGGGAGAGCATTTTCCTCACTGTAATTTTTTTTCCCACATAATCATTATTGAGCTATAATTTACATATTATAAAATTCTCCCTTTTAAAGTGTGTAGTTCTGTGGTTTTTAGTGTATGCATAGAGTTGTGCAGCTTTTGCCACTGTCTAGTTTAAGAACATTTCATCACCCCAAAAAGAGACCCTGCACCCATTAGCCTCACTTCTCATTCTGCCCTCCCTGCAGTCCCTGGCAACTACTAATCTTCCCGTTTGGATTTGGCCGTTCTGGACATTTCATATAAATGAAATCATGCAATATGTGACCTTTTGTAGCTGGCTTCTTTTACTTAGCATAATGTTTTTGTACCATGTATCAGTCTTCATTCCTTCTTATGGCTGAATAATATTCCATTATATTGATATACGACATTTGACTAACTGGTTCATCAGTTGATGGACATTTATTTGTTTCTACTTTTTGGCTTTATGAACAATGCTGCTATGAATATTCAGGTATAAATTTTTGTGTGGTCATAGGTTTTAATTTGTCTTAGGCATGTATATACCTAGGAGTAGAATTGTTGGGTTAAATGGTGACTAACTTTGAGGGGCTGTCAAACTGTTTTCTAAAGTGACAACCCGTTCCCAGTAGCAGCTCACAAGGGTTCTAGCAGCAATGCAAAAGGGGTCCAGTTTCTCCCAGCAATGCTCAGGGGTTCCAGTTTCTCCCATATTTGCCAAATTTGTTATTCTCTTTTTGATTATAGCCATCTTAGTGGGTGTGAAGTTGTATCTCATTGTGGTTTTTATTTGCATTTCCATGATGATTCATGATGTGCATCTTTTCATGTGCTGTTGGCTGTTTGTGTATGTTCTTTGGGGAAATGTCTATTCAGATACTTGGCTCATTTTAAAATTTAGTTATTGCTCTTTTTATTATTGAGTTGCTTATATATTTCTAGATATAAGTCCCATATCAGATATACGATTTGTAAATATTTTTTCCCATATATGGGTTGTATGTTCAGGTTTTTGTGCGGACATATCCTTTTGGGTAGATCTAGGAGTGGAACTGCTGAGTCAAATGGTAACTCTATGTTTAACTTGTTGAGAAACCACTAAGCAGAATGCCTGCACCTTTTTACAATCCCAGCAGCAATGTATGAGTGTATCAGTTTCTCCCTATCCTTGTCGACACTTGTTATTGTTTGTTTTTTTAATTGTAGCCATCCTAGTAGGTGTAAAGTGGTATTGCATTATGGTTTGAATTTGCATTTCCTTAATGACTCATGATCTCACTGTGATTTTGTTGCATCTATCAAAATTCTCATAATTTTACACATGAAAAACTTAGAAACGATTTTGTAACCTAATAAAAATTTCCAAATGTGTTGCTGAAAACATTTCCAGATGATCTAATGAAATAAAGAATCTAGGCACTGATCACCAGTGGCTGTTAAAACCGTTAGGGAACTATAACATCTCTAAAATTGGGACAACCAAATCTTATATTCTTTCTATGTGATACAATAGGAAGAACATATCATTCATGAAATAGTCTTGCTTGCCCCAACAAACTGAGTCAAACCTTCTTCTGATTAGTGTAGATCTGATTACCAGTTTATAGGATGTAATTGGCAAATTTAGAATGTGAAAAATATTATAGGACAAAGGAACCTATTTACTTCAAATGAATGGCAAGAAAAAAAAATGGAGGAACTGCTACAGATTAAAAAAGACTTGAGGCTGGGCATGGTGGCCCACACCTGTAATCCCAGCACTTTGGGAGGTCAAGGCGGGTGGATCATGAGGTCAGGGGTTCGAGAACAGCCTGGTCAACGTGGTAAAATGCCGTCTTTACTAAAAATACAAAAATTAGCCGGTCGTGGTGGTGCACATCTATAATCCCAGCTACTCGGGAGGCTGAGGCAGGAGAATTGCTTGAACCCGGGAGGCAGAGGTTGCAGTGAGCCAAGATTGTGCCACCACACTCCAGCGTGGGCGACAGAGCAAGACTCCATCTTGGAAAAAATAAAAAAGACTTGAAACATATTAATTGGACATAAGTATAGACCTTGTTTAGATCCTGTTTCATGCAAACCAACTGTAAAAAGTTATTTATGAGCCCATTGGGAGTAATTTAAATTTGAAAACCACTTGTATATAAGATGATTTTAAACAATTTTAATTTTTTTAAAGTGTTATAGTAGTATGGTTACATTAAAAAGAAAGACTCCTTTCTCTTACAGATAAGTACTGAAGTATTTTGGATGAAATGATGTTGATATCTGGAATTTACTTTAAAGTAATTCAGCATGTTTGGAGAATTTACAGATGAGACAAGAATTGCCATACGTTGATAATTATTGAAGCTAGATAGTAGGTATATAAGGGTTTATTATAGTATTTTCTCTACTGTTGTATATGTTTGAGAATTCCCATAGTAAAAAATTAAAAGAGAAACTACTGTAAGGGAAGAGTTTTAGTGGATTCCAAGTCCATTTGTTAAAAACAGAAAAATGTGACCGGGCACAGGGCTCTCACCTGTAATCCCAGCACTTTGGGAGGCCAAGGCGAGTGGATCACCTGAGGTTGGGAGTTTGAGACCAGCCTGACCAACATGGAGAAACCCCGTCTCTGCTAAAAAAATAAAAAAATAAAAAAAATAAAAAAAAATAAAGTACAAAATTAGCTGGGCATGGTGGTACATACCTGTAATCCCAGCTACTCGGGAGGCTGAGGCAGGAGAGTTGCTTTAATCTGGGAAGTGGAGGTTGCCGTGAGCCGAGATCGCACCATTGCACTCCATCCTGAGCAACCAGAGTGAAACTGTCTTAGAAAAAAAAAAAAAAAGAAAGAAAAAAAAGAAAAAAATTTTAAAAAGTAGTATCTTTTATTAATTTTTGAGAGTAATTATCACAGAAGATGGATATTTGCTCGCCATATTTAAAAGGAAATATTTGTATAATGGGGGTGGGAAAATGATTATCACAATTTAGTAAACACAGCCATAGTGCTGCTTCCTTTGGATTCATGTTTCTTTTTGGCTATGATAGCCGTTAAAACCAAGGATTGGGCTGAGCGCAGTAGCTCATGCCTGTAATCCCAGCACTTTGGGAGGCTGAGGCGGGCAGATGACGAGGTCAGGAGATCGAGACCATCCTGGCTAACACGGTGAGACCCCATCTCTACTAAAAAATATATATATAAATAATTAGCCAGGCGTGGTGGTGGGTGCCTGTAGTCCCAGCTACTCGGGAGGCTGAGTCAGGAGAATGGCGTGAACCCAGGAGGTGGAGCTTGCAGTGAGCTGAGATCGCGCCACTGCACTCCAGCCTGGGCGACAGAGCAAGACTCTGTCTCAAAAAAAAAAAAAAAAAAGGATTGACTTGGAATCAGACTTTTAAATTGCTGTATCATAAAATATTAAAATGAAATTTTTCAAACATGAGAAATATTTAATCATACGGCTCACACCAAAATATTTTTAAGATGGGTTTCATATTACTATTTTAGTTGATGGGAGTACCATTATTGTGATCATTATTTATTTCATTTGAAATGTTTTGTAGTATTTATAGGTATTAGTACCTGTGTTCTGTTTATAAATGAACATATGTTGGGGATGTTGACTCTTATCTATTGGTGGATGTGTAGTCAAAAGGTTTGTTTGTCACTTATTTATTGGTGGATGTGCAGTCAAAAGGTTTGTTTGTTTGTGGAGAATGGACTGGGCAGGGTACAGAGACTTATTTGGTGTTTATTAGAGCAAATGTGGCCAGTGATGATGGTGTTCTGGACTGGCATAGGGTGGGAGGTGTGGTGATAGGGATGGAGATACATGGACAAGTGTGATTTAAGCAGTAGAGGCGTTAGGGTTCTAAATTTCTGGCTTTTTGGAAGAGATGATTGCTAGTTAATGAACTGAGCTTTTGTGTGTGGGAAGAAGTTGAAACCTGGCTGCTGTGAATTGTGCAAGTAGTTCTTAAATTTTGATTGACAAATAGCTTAACGAGCAATTAGTTTTCAAACATTGGTTGACAAGTGGCTTATTACAATATTGTAAATGCATTGATACGACCATTAATAAAGAGAATGTCTTCCATTGATGTGTTGGCAGCGCTGTTACCAGAGCAGTGTGGGATAGTTCCAGGACTTTCACTGTCTAAAAGGAACTTACGGGGATACTTCTGCTCTCCTGGTCCCCATGTCCCCAGTGATGTGAATGTCCCTGACTCAGTGCCTCTGCTCACGCTGTCTGTGAGACCACTGCCTTCCAATGCCTCTTATCTCTTGGACCTGCCCACTTTGTTAACAGGGACAGATTTCACAGTGGTTTCCAGCCAGCATTTCTCTCTCCCCAGTTTGGGGTGGTAGCTAGAATGGTCCTTCAAAGCTCTCAGATACAAATGAGAAATGGAAGCAGCTCAGGGAGATTATACCTGGGCTAGGTTCTTGCTGCCAGCTGGTGGAAGACAAAGAAAACCCCTTTTCGTCCTGTATTTCATGCCCAGTGAGCAGTAGTGCCATCAGCAGCAATTGTGAACCCCTAAGTCAGTGATTCTCAATATGACTGACATGGTCGGGAAGACGTAAGTTTGAAAATACATTTTCAGGCTAGGCGTGGTGGCTCATGCCTGTAATCCTAGCACTGTCGGAGGCCAATATGGAGGGATCACTTGAGCCCAGGAGTTTGAGACCAGCCTGGACAACATAGTGAAACCCTGCCTCTACAGAAAAATAAAAGGTAGGCAGGTGTAATGGCATGCACCTGTAGTCCTGGCTACTTGGGAGGCTGAGGAGGGAGGATTGCTTAAGCCCAGGAGGTCAAGGCTGCAGTGAACATACTACTGCATTCCAGCCTGGGCAACAGAGTGAGACCCCTGTCTCAAAAAGAAAAAGCATTTAAAAAAAAAAAAAAGGCTCTAATTTGTTTGTTAGTGTTTGTCTCAAAATTTTGCTTAGTTTAAAATTATGTATGTATTTGAATAATATGTGTCTATGTTAATAGTTCTAAAAATATATATAGTAAAAGTTAGTTCTCTATCCCCCTGCCTTCCAGCTTTCCTCTTCCATAGTTATCCACAAGTACCATGAGCAATACTTGTGAAACCATCCTGAAATACTACATGCCCGTAAAATATAAGTTACTTAAGTTTGGTATTTCAGGTAACAATAAGGGAAGATAGGAGAGTTTTATGTTTATCAAAAGGGCTGAATGTTATAGTAGATTGAGATGAGATGTACCTACCTTTGGGTTGGGTCTTAAGTGGAGCTCAATTCAGTTTCCCCAACATTAGTGGGAGAGATTACTTAAATCATCCATACTTACCCAGTTGTACTTGGTAAGTTTTCAAAGGTTCTACTTTGAAGTGGGCTTTTGTAGAGCAAGTAGTGGTTAATAGAGCAGCTCAGTTATATGTGTACGTTTTTTGATGTGGAAAAGGGGCTTTTGTGTACAGAAGGACTATTTTAAAATTACTTGGGCTTTAAATTAATATGAAATTAAGTGGTAAATTTAAAACCTAGTTTTCTTTTAGTCTTGTTATTGTACTGGTAAGCATAGGCATTTTGTATAGAAATAAGAACAGTAATTTTCACCTGCTTGTCAATTAAGTTAATATAAGTTTAACAGATTTAATTGCTCCAGGCCCCTTACTTAGTGAATTAAATTTCCTTAGATGTTTAAAATACATTTATACAGTCTGTCTGTCAGGCACAGTCAGTCCTTGACAGGTCAGAGTTACCACCTTAAACAGAATCTTCTTAAGCTCTTGAGCAATCTGTGATACTAAGAAATTAAACTTGTAAATGTAGTAAAGCGGGTTTCTGTTAAGACTTCCAAAGCTTTTCATTAGCTGAATCTGAATTACCAACATTTAAAAAACACATATCCTAAACTTAACGCAAAAGTACTAGTTAGTACCATGAGTTTGATATACCATACCTCATTTTATTGCTCATGTCTTTTCTTTCTGGGGCTGTGATGCCACTTACCCAATTAAGGAGGACAGTTTTATCATCTCAGAAAGCCAAGGTTATCTGATTAAAAATACAGAATCATGATACAGTTATTATTGGTCAGAGGTTCAAGACTGGGAAAGGGAACTAAGGGCTCTGTGTTTCCAGGATAATTCTACTTGAGATGCTGTGCCCTTTCTTATGTTAAGAGTCCTGAATGTGGCATCAAAGGGGGAATCCATGTTCAGAGTTTGTTTTGCAACCTTCCATACCTTTTTTTGAGACAGGGTCTCGGTAGGTTGCCCATGCTGGTGTGCAGTGGTACAATCATGGCTCACTGCAGCCTTGACCTCCTGGGCTCAAACAATCCTCCCGCCTCAGCCTCATAAGTAAGTAGCTGGAACCACAGATGCACACCATCATGCCTAGCTAATTTTTTTGATTTTTTTTTGTAGAGATGAGGCCTCACTATGAGCCTAGGATGATCTCAAATTCCTGGCCTCAAACAGTCCTCCCACCTCAGCCTCCCGAAGTGCTGGGATTATAGGCGTGAGCCACCATGCCTGGCCTTTTCTTCAAAAATAACCCTTCAGTCAATTTTTTTTCCTGGTCAAATTGGAGTTTGTGTTTCTTTTATATATTCCTTGTCAGACCCTACAATTATTTTAATTTTGGGTGTTGGATAGACTAGGGTTCATATTCCATGCCTGCAATGCTTTTTGTGAACTTGGGCAAAATACTCAGCTCTTCTGAGACTCAGTTTTGTCACCTAGTAAATGGGTTCAGCAATAGTACTCTATGTATTTGTTTGTTTTAAGCATTAGATAGTGCGTAGTAAATGCTTAGCACAGTTCTTAGCACATAGTGCATTTTTAATAAATGTTAGAAAATATAATGATCTTGATTCTCTGTCTTCCCTCCCTAGTATTTGATTTGGGACACAGTATAGCATTATTTGAATTATCACAGAATAACTTTTTACCTTTCTGATTTTAACAGGGGAGAGTGTGAAAAGGATGGAAGAGGGAAGAGAGAAAAAAAACTGAGGATATGTGATCAACTGTACAGTCTTTATTCCCTGAACTATCTTTCCCTGAGTTGTGTGACACATTCTCCTGGTTTTCCTCTTTCTATCTTTGTGGCCACTCCTCAGTTCCCTAGGCCCCTTTTCTTTGACCACTCCTTGTTTGAGTTACCAAAGATTCCATCTCTGGCCCTCTTGTGTTGATTCTACACATTCTTCCTGGAAGCACATGTCCATGGTTTCAGCTTTCTTGCTAATTAGGAGAAACTTTGTCCTCAGAACCCATCTGGATGACAGCCAACAGCCTACTGGTCTCCATTGGGCTATCTCCCAGGTACCTACAACAGTCTCAGAACTGACTCATCTTCCTTTTCAGTGTGTTATTTTTATAATCTCTATCTTGATGAATGGCACAACACAGTGACCCAAACTGGAAACTTGGATGTTGTTCATCTGGTTGGTGATCTGTTCTTACCCGTTTTACATTTGCAACATTTCTCAAATTTGCCTATTTTCCACCATTTCCCTTTTGCCTTAGTTCAGGCTGCTTCTCACCTAGAAGCAGGTTCCCTTGTTGTCTACTCATTATTAGTTTCTTATTCCAAGTCATTGATTACATGGCTGCCAAGAGTGATCTCTCTAACTTCCTGATCTATCATAGCACTCCCCAACTTAAGATTCTATGAATAAAATCCAAACTCCTTAACAGAGCAAGCTCTCATGATCCAACTCCTCTTAACGTTGGTAGCCTTATCTTTTCCCTGAGCCCACTGCCCCTTGATCCTTGGTGGTGCTGTGCTCTTTCTTGCTCTCTGTCTTTGGATGGACTGCCCACCTCCCTCCTTCTTACTTAACATTATAATTTATCAGATAGAGATCAGCTACTCCAGTCAGCATTTCCTTACTGACTACTCCAAGTCTGACCCAATATAGATTCTGTGCTTATATCTGTCAAGTCACTTATTGTATGATAATTGATACACTTATATGATAATTCACACATTGGCATGTGTAGATTAAGCATTTATAGTCTCAGAAGGATCCTGATAGTCCAAAAGGTATAGTAATACAGTTGTCTCTTAGTATCTTCAGGTGATTGATTCCAGGATCCCCTTGGAGATCAAAATCCAGCGATACTCAGGTACCTTATATAAAATGGCGCATTTGCATATAACCTATGCATATCCTCCTGTGTACTTTAGAGGCCCTAAATAATCTCTAGATTACCTATATGGCTAAAACAATGCAAATACTATGTAAATAGCTGTTATACTCTATTTTTAAAAATTGTATTTCTTATTTTATTTATTTATTTATTTTTATCTGTGGATGTGCAACCCACAGGTAGAGAGGGTCAACTGGGCCAGGTACAGTGGTTCACGCCCATAATCCCAGCACTTTGGGAGGCTGGGGTGGGCGGATTGCCTGAGGTCAGGAGCTTGAGACCAGCCTGGCCAATGTGGTGAAACCCTGTCTTTACTAAAAGTACAAAAATTAACTGGGCATGGTGGCAGGTGCCTGTAGTCCTAGCTGCTCAGGAGGCTGAGGCGGGGCAGTTGCTTGAACCCAGGAGGTGAAGGTTGCAGTGAGCCAAGATCCTGCCACTGCACTCCAGCCTGGGCGACAGAATGAGACTCTGTCTCAAAAAAAAAAAACAAAAAAAAAACAAAGAGAGAGGGCCAACTGTGTGTAATTTACTGAAGCATGGATTCACATTATAGATGGTCACTGATTTATGATGGTTTAATTTATGATTTTTATACTATGATGGTGGGAAAGCTGGTGTGATATATGTATTCAGTAGAAATTGTACTTCCAATTTTGAAATTTGATCTTTTCCTGGGCTGGTGATATGCAGTGTGACAATTTCTCACAGTGCTGGGCAGAAGCAGTGACCTGCACCTCCCAGTCAGCTACGTGATCAGGAGGGTAAATGACTATACTCCACGGTGTACTGTGTTACCAGGTGATTCTGCCCAACTGTACGCTAATGTAAGTGTTCTGAACACATTTAAGGTAGGCTAGGCTAACTGTGGCATTCGGTAGGTAAAGTGTATTAAATGCATTTCCTACTTATACGATATTTTCAATTTATGGTGAGTGTATTGGAATATAGCCCCACTGTAGGGCAAGGAGCATCTGTATTCACCCGGTTGAGTTTAGTGGCAGCGGGACTAAGTTCAGTTTAGCTGTTCAGTGAGCCAAGCCTCACTTGGCATCTAATTCTGTCTTTATTTTCTGCTTTAGGTAGGCCATAGCTCTCATGAAGGGATTAAGACTTTCTGTGTGAAAAATGGTATTCAGAAGGAAGCCAGCGTTAATTCTGTTTTTATACAATCATCAAGATTTGAAGGAATCTCATTGTCAATTCTGTCTCAACGGTATTCTATATAATAAATCACAATGGTATCCAATGGTACTTGAAAAGTTTGGTTTTCGTGAACATTTCTTTGAATGCCAAAGTTTTATTAGTTTGTTTCTCAATTAAACTGGGTGCTCTTTGAGGCAGGGATTTATGAGACTTGCTTGTTTTGCAGTTTTAAATCTCCAGCTGCTAATACAGTACCTGGTTTGTAGTAGGAATGAGAGTTTTACTCGAATAGAACCATACTAAAGATCTTACACTTATGGATTACAAATTGATAGCTTTGTAGAGTGAACTGGTATTCCCTTTAAATGAGATGACATGACCTGAGTATAAAGCATAAGCAGCTACATGACTCCAGCAAGAATACCATGTGTCCCTCAGGGCAGCCAGATAACATGGCTGGCAGATGGAGTTAGGCACATCAACTGGACGTTTAAGAGAGCTGGAGATTTCTTACATTTAGATGATAGTTTAGATTAGAAATATTTAATCTTAGCTGTACTTAATGTATTATGTATCTATATTATACATCATGTATATTTATATGGTATATCATATAAATCATATATTTAATCACATTTAATCCTTAGCTATATTTTCATCCCCAAAATGGTATATGGATCTATTTTTGTTGTCAGGTAGTTGTTTATTGTTTTGCTTATCCATGGCTCATGAAAATCTTCATGTTACTTGGGAAATCTTTCACTTTGCCTTTTGAAGGACAGCCCAGAACCATTTCCTTCTTGGCACATGACCTTCTAATCCAATGACCAGAGTATGTAAAAGCGTGGTACACACTGCTTTTGAAGATTACTTGTGTCTGTTCTAGATGTGTCTTATTTCTTGCAGATACATTGCCTACAAAAGATTTTGATATATATATACACACACACAGTATACTGTATAATTAATATTTATAACATATATATTAAATATGTAAGTATTCTACTAAAACTAAAATTAAGAATTTGAAGTAGTCTCATGTGAGTAATTAAAATAACAATAGCATCTTTTTCAAGAAAGTTTTTTTAAAATATGGTGGAGATAATGACATGGCGAAAAGTAGTTAATTGTTTTTGGTATTCCTGTATTTCACTAGTAGGTTGCCATAGGACATAATAGTTATATAATCAAACAGCAGAATAATTTTATATGAGGTTTATTGATACAGAAATGTTTGGTTTGGTGTTTGTCTTCCAGTTTTGTGGATTTTCTTTTCTGATTGTAGTAAAACTGGAAAATACATTAAAACCAGAAACTTTCAGCCTCTGTAATGCCCTCAGAACTCAGCAGGTTTTGAAAATGCCTGTTCCTACTTTTCTCCTCACTATAATCCTGCTTATTTTTGGCATTAAGTGAGTCAGGGTTTCTTGGAAAACTCAAATATGTTTTTTGAGGCTATGTAGTCAGTGTGAATGAGAGAAGTAAATCTGTTGGGTCCTGTGCCACACTGGAGGTTGCAAGGCCTGTCTAAATGAGTTCAACTTCAATTTTTTTGTGTTTTTTAAGAGATGGAGCCTTGCTTTGTTGCTTGAGCTGGTCTTGAACTCCTGGGCTCAAGTGATCTTCCAGCCTTGGCCTCCCAAGCTGCTAGGATTATAGGCATGAGCCACTATGCTGGCCTTTTTTTTTTTTTTTTTTTTTTTTTTTTTAGCACACTGTGCCACCAGTTTGTGGAATTCACTTCAACTGTGAAAGGACTGTCAAAGATTGTATGTATAAGATTTAGTTTGAGGGCTGGATGTGGTGGCTCACGCCTGTAATCCTAGCACTTTGGGAGGCCGAGGTGGGCAGATCACGAGGTCAGGAGATTGAGGCCATCCTGGTTGACACGGTGAAACCCCATCTCTACGAAAGATATAAATAAATTAGCCAGGCGTGGTGACAGGTGTCTGTAGTCCCAACTACTCGGGAGGCTGAGGCAGGAGAGTGGCGTGAACCCAGGAGGCAGAGCTTGCAGTGAGCCGAGATCACGCCGCTGCACTCCAGCCTGAGCCATAGAGCAAGACTCTGTCTCCAAAAAATATATATATATTTAGTTTGTCTTTCTCTTTGAAACTGAATTCATTAAACAAAAGCCTAAATAACTATACTATTACATTTTTTTTTTTTTTTAGACAGAGTCTCGATCTGTTACCAGGCTGGAATGCAGTGGTACAATCTCGCTCACTGCAGCCTCTGCCTTCCAGGTTTAAGTGATTCTCATGCCTCAGCCTCCTGAGTAGTTGGGACTACAGGCATGTGCCACCACACCCAGCTAATTTTTGTGTTTTTGGTAGAGACGGGGCTTCACCATGTTGGCCAGGCTGGTCTTGAACTCCTGACCTCAGGTGATCCACCCACCTCAGCCTCCCAAAGTGCATAAGTGCTGGGATTACAGGTGTGGGCCACCACGCCCAGCCTACTACATATTCTTTTAGACCCAACTGAAATATCTCGTAATGGCTGAAGGCTCCTGAACTCTTCCAGACCAGGGATTGATTTTCCTCATTTTAAGATTGGCATGACAACTGTAATATTGATAACTGTATTTATTTATTTATTTATTTTTTGAGACAGAGTCTTGCTCTGTCACCCAGGCTGGAGTGCAATGGCACGATCTTGGCTCACTGCAACCGTTGCCTTCTGGTTTCAAGCAATTCTCATGCCTCAGCCTCCCAAGTAGCTGGGATTACAGGTGTGTACCACCAAACACCTGTAATTAGTCTGGCTAATTTTTGAAGTTTTAGTAGAGATGGGGTTTCCCCATCTTGGCCAGGCTGTTCTCGAATTCCTGTCTCAAGTAATCCACCTGCCTTGGCCTTCCAAAGTGCTGGGATTACAGGTGTGAGCTACCGCACCCGGCTTATTAACCAATTTTTAATGTTTAGCACAACTTTATCATGATGTACAATGTCTTTTTTATGTTATATGTTGATGGAGTCAAATTACTGATATTTTGGTTCAGTTGTTTTTTCAAAAACAGGTCAGACTTTTCTGATTTTCATTCTGTTTTTTTCTTTGATCCATATGTATTTATAAGTGTCTCTTTTATTTTCAAATAGGTTTTTTTCTAGTTATCTTTCTGTAATGGATTTATAGATTATGCATTGTCGTTAAAGAATATGACCTATAGGCTGGGCACGGTGGCTCACACCTGTAATCCCAGCACTTTGGGAGGCCGAGGCAGGAGGATCACTTGAGGTCAGGAGTTCAAAACCAGCCTGGCCAACATGGTGAAACCCTGTCTCTACTAAAAATACAAAAAAAAATTTAGCCGGGCATGGTGGTGGGTGCCTGTAATACCAACTACTAGGGAGGCTGAGGCAGGAGAATCGCTTGAACCCGGGAAGTGGAGGTTGCAGTGAGCCGAGATAGCGCCGCTGCAGTCCAGCCTATGTGACGGAAGGAGACTCCATCTCAAAAACAAAACAAAACAAACACACACACACACACACACAAAGAATATGGCCTATATACACTTTCAATCCTTTGGAAATTGTTGGTATTTATTTGCCGTTTGGCCTAGATTACCCAGATCCACACTTGTTAGTGTTTTACAAGTGCGTCTCCTCTTTCTCATGTTACCCATCTATGTATGTAATTTTTCTGAATCATTTGAGAAATAAATTGCAGACATAATGCTGTATTACCCCTAAATCAGGGTGTGTTTCCTGAAAACAAGGATACTCTCCTATTTATCTACAGCACATTTATTAAAATCAGGAAATAAATATTGATATAATACTGCCATCTAATTCACAAACCCTACTCAAATTTTACTAATCTTCCTATTATGTCTTTTGTAGCAAAAATAAAACAACAGAAACCAACAAAATTCCCTCAAGAAAACAAAAGCAGAAAAACTTCTTCCCTTTTCCCTTCATTTATTTCTGATTCAGGGACCATTCAGGATTATGCCTTGCATTTAGTTGTCATGTCTCTTCAATATCTTTTAATTTGGAATGGTTCCTCAGTCTTTCCTTATTTTCAGTGATCTTGACATTTTTTAAGAGTAGACAATTATTTTGTAGCAAGTCCCACAATTTGAGTTAGTCTGATGTTTCCTTATGAATAGATTTAGGTTATGCATTTTTGACAGGAATACCAAAGACACGATATTGTGTTCTTCTCACTTCATCATATCAGGAGGTTCATGTCAATTCGTCCAGTTACTGGTTATGCTTTATTTTACCACTTGGTTAAGATGTTGGCTGACAAGTTTTTGTAAAATTAGTTTAGAAGTATTTCATACTTACTGGTTAGTAAGTAATAATGCATTTTGTGGGGTGATACTTTGAGACTATATAAATAGCTTATTTTTCATCAAATTTTTACTTACTAGTTTTAGCATCCATTGGTGATTTGTGCCTGAATCAGTTATTATAGTGGCTGCTAGATGGTAAATTTTTAAAATTTCATTATTTCTTCTGAATTCATCACTTGGCTTTCTTTTTTTTTTTTTTTTTTTTTTTTTTTTTTTTTTTTTTTTGAGATGAAGGCTTGCTTTGTCACCCAGGCTGGAGTACAATGGCACGATCTTGTCTCACTGCAGCCTCTTGCCTTCCAGGTTCAAGTGATTCTCCCACCTCACCCTCCCAAGCAGCTGGGATTATAGGCACTTGCCATCATGCCCTGCTAATTTTTGTATTTTTAGTTGAGTCGGGGTTTCACCATGTTGGCTAGGCTGATCTTGAACTCCTGACCTCAGCTGATCTGCCTCCCTCGGGTTCCCACTGGGATCACAGGCTTGAGTCACCGTGCCCAATCACTTGCCATTTCACTCTAAGGAAAAGCTTTCTCTGTGTTTTTTGTTTTTGTTTTTTAAAAATATTTTAAACATACGAGCACAGCCTCATTGATTCCTATTTTGTTCCTTTTATTTTTTGATGTTCAAATTGTCCCAAATTGGCCTGTGGGAACCCTTTCAAGCTAGCTCCTGTGTCCTTTTTCCATGTCCTCATCATTCTTTTTTTTTTTTTTCGAGATGGAGTTTTGCTCTTGTTGCCCAGGCTGGAGTTCAGTGGCATGGTCTTTGCTCGCTGCAACCTCCACCTCCCGGGTTGAAGTGATCCTCCTGCCTCAGCCTCCCAAGTAGCTGGGATTACAGGCACCTGCCACTACCCCTGGCTAATTTTTCTATTTTTAGTAGAGACAGGGTTTTACCATGTTGGTCAGGCTGGTCCTGAACTCCTGACCTCAGGAGTCCTCACCTTGGCCTCCCAAAGTGCTGAGGTTACAGGTATGAGCCACCTCGCCCAGCCCACAGAAAATCTTATTGTTCCAAAAAGTAAGAAAAAAAGTGATCAAAGAATGATGGGGACATGGCTAGGCGTGGTGGCTCATGCCTATAATCTCAGCACTTTGGGAGGCCAAGGCGGGTGGATCATCTGAGTCAGGAGTTCGAGACCAGCCTGACCAACATGGTGAAACCCTGTCTCTACTAAAAATAGAAAAATTAGCCAGGTGTGGTGGCAGGCACCTGTAATCCCAGCTACTTGGGAGGCTGAGGCAGGAGGATCGCTTGAACCCGGGAGGTGGAGGTTGCAGCAAGCAAAGACCACACCATTGCGCTCTAGCCTGGGCAACAAGAGCAAAACTCCATCTCAAAAAATAAATAAATAAATAAATAAAAAAGATTTTCTGTGCTCGTCTGTACTTCTGTTATCTCAGTCCTGGAATCAATAATTTTATTAGGGAACCCTGGTTCCTTTTATTAGTGAATGTACTTAGAAAATAAAATGTGTACACTACTAGATATGTTATTTCTACTGGGGTGTTCTTTCTTTTAGGCTCTATGTGAGGACAGAACTAAGATATTGTTTTAAAATGTAACGGGTAATCCCAGCACTTTGGTAGGCTGAGGCAGGTGAGGCTGGCAGATCACTTGGGATCAGGAGTTCGAGACCAGCCTGGCCAACATGGTGAAACCCCATCTCTACCAAAAAATACAAAAAGTAGCTGGGTGTGGTGGCACGTGCCTATAGTCCTAGCTAGAGTGAGATAGAGTGAGACCCTAACTAAAAAGATAAATAAATAAAATATACAGGAATTTAATTTATAGGTATGAATGACACAGAGAGGCCAATATTATTGAAAATGTGTTACTCACAGTTCTTCTGAAACAGCAGGCACACCGTACTATGCAAGACCACATGGGGAAGCATTGGGGTGGGTCAGGAGGCAGAAAGAACCAGAGGAAAAGAAGGGTGAGTTTTTTTTGTTGTTAAAGTGCTATGCTAGAAAGTTGTTAGGTGGGACATCCCCTATTGAGCAGAAAGAGAAACACAAATGTTGAGATTTGTGGTTGGAGGGTTTGTAATACGATTTCTGTGCAGCCTCAAAAACAGGGATGATATGAATGTAAACAACTTTGGTCGTTAATTTGGCCCATCCTTTCAAGATGCCAAATCATCAATTACAGAATATCAAGAATAATTATATAGATATGTATGCATGTCTATACATATATACATCTGTATCTCCCTATAAATATTTAAAGACATGATTTCATTCCAGTGCTCTTAATTCTAATCCAAGACAATGGGGTTTCTTCTAGTGTTTCCCTTTTCTGACATTGAAAAATCTGAGGCCAGGCACAGTTTCTCTTGCCTGTAATCCCAGCACTTTGGGAGGCCAGGGCAGGTAGATCGCTTAAGGTCAGTTGCTCGAGACCAGCCTGGCCAACATGATGAAACCCCATCTCTACTAAAAGTATAAAAATTAGCCAGGTGTTGTAGTGGTGGGCGCCTGTAATCTCAGCTACTTGGGAGGCTGAGGCAGGAGAGTCCTTTGAACCCGGGAGGTGGGGGCTGCAGTGAGCTGAGATAGCACCACTGCACTCTAGCCTGGGTGACAGAGTGAGACTCTATCTCAAAAAAACCAAAACAAAACGAAAAATCTGCCTCTCCTTTTTTTTTTTTTCATTCATTCATTCATTCATTCTTTAGATGGGGTCTTGCCCTCTCACCCAGGCAGTAGTAGCGCAGTGACACGATTATAGCTCACTGTTGCCTCAAACTCCTGGCCTCAAGCCATCCTATCGCCTCGGACTCCTGAGTATCTGGGACCACAGTCACATGCAGCTGTGCTCGGCTCTCTCATTGTCCTTTTTACTCATATTCCTGTTGGTGACAATCTCCTCTGTAGGCCATTTTCTTGTCCCCAGCCCCACTGAATGAGCTGGCTGATCACTCCTTCAAGTTCCATGAGCCATTGTTACATATAGGTAGTACTCAGTTTGCATGGTTTTGATACTCATAAATTTCCATTAGTGTGGTTCAGTTAAATAATACCAGTCCTCAAATAACAGTTAATGAAATACAAAATATAACTTGTGATCAAGAAAAGCTTCAGGCTGGGCGCGGTGGCTCAAGCCTGTAATCCCAGCACTTTGGGAGGCCGAGACGGGTGGATCACGAGGTCAGGAGATCGAGACCATCCTGGCTAACATGGTGAAACCCCGTCTCTACTAAAAAAATACAAAAAAACTAGCCGGGCGAGGTGGCGGGCGCCTGTAGTCCCAACTACTCAGGAGGCTGAGGCAGGAGAATGGCGTAAACCCGGGAGGCGGAGCTTGCAGTGAGCTGAGATCCGGCCACTGCACTCCAGCCTGGGCGACAGAGCGAGACTCCGTCTCAAAAAAAAAAAAAAAGAAAAGAAAAGAAAAGCTGCTTAGCTGGGCGCAGTGGCTCATGCCTGTAATCCCAGCACTTTGGGAGGCCAAGGCGGGTGGATCACCTGAGGTCAGGAGTTTGAGACCAGCCTGACCAACATGGTGAAACCCCATCTCTACTAAAAATACAAAAAATTAGCTGGGCGTGGTGGCAGGTACCTGTAATCCCAGCTATTTTGGAGGCTGAAGCAGGAGAATTGCTTGAACTCAGAAGGCGGAAGTTGCAGTGACCTGAGGTCGTGTCATTGCACTCCAGCCTGAGCAACAAGAGTGAAACTCCATCTCAAAAAAAAAAAAAGCTCCTCCTATCTGGGAGACTGAGGCAATAAGATCACTTGAGTCCAAGAGTCTGAAACCAGACTGAGTAGAAAAAAAAAAAAATAACAGCTTCTCTAAAATTTAAAAAGTTTACCCTGACCCTGAAATAGTTGAGTGTTATCTCCCTTGACATCATTCAGTTGGAGCTAGCCTAATTTTGTTTTTTGGTTTTGTTTTGTTTTGAGATGGAGTCTTGCTCTGTCACCCAGGCTAGAGTGCAGTGGCACGATCTCGGCTCACTGCAACCTCTGCCTCCCGGTTCAAGTGATTCTCCTGCCTCAGCCTCCGGAGTAGCTGGGATTACAGGCGCGTGACACCGTGCCCGGCTAATTTTCCTATTTTTAGTAGAGACGGGGTTTCACCATCTTGGCCAGGCTGGCCTCGAACTCCTGACCTTGTGATCCACCTGCTTCGGCCTCCCAAATTGCTGGGATTACAGGTATGAGCCAACGCTCCCGGCCTTTTTTTTTTTTTTTTCTTGAGGAAAATTACAGTCTACACTGCTCTCAGCTGAACTTTACACAGCTTTTACATTTCCGTCAGTTCCTCTTGTAATGGTGGGTGGGTAGCTGAAGGGAGGATATGTACAATAATGTATTTTTAGTTCCTTTGAACAGAGAGGTTGCTTCAGCCATTGCTATTGATGGCAGGAAGTATATTTATAGCTCCAGGGAAGGAGGGGTAGTATGACTCCTGTTCTAAGAAAACCTGGGAGATTGTATTTAATATATGTTGTTAAAACTCATTTGCTCTTACTGTAAGTTCTTGCCTTAGAAATGTAGTTGAGATGAATGAACCTGTTACTTATGTTATAAAGTATATGTATTATTGTAACTATATTGACTCTGCTCCCTAATTTGGAAAAATCTTCTGTTTTGAAATTTTACAATATACGATACCTAAAACAAAGAGTACTTCTAGAGCGTACAGGATGTATGTGGAGAATTCAGGTGTTAGCATGCAATTGAACAGTAAAGATACTGAGTAGCAGTAAATATTGTTCCCATTTAGGTATTTTATTCATAAAGTTCTTGTTGGTACAGCTTTTATTGTGATTTTTTTTTTTTTTTTTTTTTTTTTTTTTGATACAGAGTCTCGCTCTGTCACCCAGGCTAGGGTGCAGTGGCGCAATCTCAGCTCACTGCAACCTCTGCCTCCCAGGTTCAAGTGATTCTCTTGCCTCAGCCTCCTGAGAACCTGGGACTACAGGTGGGCACTACCACACTGGCTAATTTTTATATTTTTAGTAGAGATGGGGTTTCACCATGTTAGTCAAGCTGGTCTCGAACTCCTGACCTCAGGTGATCCACCTTCCTCGGCCTTCCAAAGTGGAGGGATTACAGGTGTGAGCCACCTTGCCTGGCCAATTATGATTTTTTTTAAAGATTGAAACCAAAATGTTTTATACAGATCATAAGATATTCTCGGTAAACACTAAGCACCTCATAACTTTACCACAATTTTGATTGCACAACTTTCACGCGTGGTTATCATGTGCAACGGGCACATTCAACACAAATCAAATTATTCAGAAGCTTGCTTTCTTTCTTTTTTTCCTACTCTCTTTCTTAATTGAGGGGAGCAAAGAGTTGGTTTCCAAGGATATGTCTTCTCACTTATGCTGGTCCCAGATTGACGCAGTCATGGAAACCCAGCAGTAAACTCATTCTTGGCAGCTGCCAGCACTGGTCTGATTCTTTCTTTTAAAAGCATGAGATTCTTTAATAATAGATATTGGAAAGATTGATGCCAAATGATTCCAGGTCATCCTAGAGGAGGCTTGGGAACATTGTTGAATAGATTTAAATGATTCAGTTAAGTATTAACAGGTTACTAAACAAAACTGCAGTGATTTAACCCAAGGTTTGTGTCTAAACAGAAGGACCTATAAAATATAGAACAATTGGTTTCTTTTTCAGAATACTAAAGTTTAGATTTTAATTTTAGAATTTTACTAATTCTAATTTGAGGGTTTTATTTTTTGTTTTTAAGGGTTCAAAATGTTGAATTGTAGATGTGCTGAGCTTTATAATGAACACAATGAAGGTTTTCAACTGGCCCATTAAAGCCAACCCACTAATGAAATGAAAATATGACTTCATAATATTTTGTGGATTTTGAAGCTGGGCTGCCTAGGTTCAAATCCCATCTCTGCTACTTTTTGGGTATGTCACCTTGTGTCAGTTACTTAACCTCTCTGTGCCTCAGTTTCTTCATCTGCAAAATGGGAGATAGTGCAGTTTGAGTGTTCCTAATCTGAAATTTGAAATGCTCCAAAATCTAAAACTTTTTGAATGCCTACATGACTGGTCAAAGGAAATGCTTATTCCATGGAGCATTTGGATTTTGGATTTTTGGGTTAAGGATGCTCAGTTGGTAAGTAAGTGTAGTGCAAATATTCCAAAATCTTAAAAAACCTGAAATCCAAACCACTTCTGGTTCCAAGCATTTTGGATAAGGGATACTCAACCTGTAAAATAATGTCCACTTCATGGGGTTGTGATGTGGAGTAAATGAGCAAAGTTGTGTAATGTGCCTAGCTTATAGGGAACACTTAGCAAATGTTGGCTATTCCATTTGTATGTAAGAAATAGAATTATTGGCTGGGCGTAGTGGCTGATGCCTGTAATCCTAGTGCTTTGGGAGGCTAAGGCAGGGGATTGCTTAAGGCTTGGAGTTCAAGACCAGCCTAGGCAACATAGCAAGACTCTGACTCCGCAAAAAAAATACACAAATTAGTTGGGCATGGTGGTTACATGTCTGTAGCCGTCACTACTCAGGAGGGTGAAGCAGGAGGATCGCTTGAGCCCAGGAATTTGAGGCTGCAGTGAGCCATGATAATGCCACTACACTCCAGCTTGGGCAATAGAGTGAGACCCCAACTTAAAAAAAAAAAAATTATTATTAATGGGATTGTAAAGGCCGAAAAATAAATTCAGAGGTTTGTACAGAACTTATTTGTGAAACACTTTTAAAGGAAGGCAGGCATGTTTGTTTTAGGTTTATAAGAAATGGCAGATTTAGGAAGCTCCTCCCTACTCCAGATGAATAAGCCATCTGTTTTTCTATCCCTTTTAAGGATTTGCTTGGTGGGTTTCCATTAACTTTTTTTTTTTTTTTTTTTTTTGAGACTGAATCTTTACCCACCCAGGCTGGTGGGCAGTGATGCAATCATGCCTCACTGCAACTTCAACCTCCTGGACTCCAGCAGTCCTCCTGCCTCAGCGTCTCTTGAGTAGCTAGGACCACAGACCACCATGCCCAGCTAATTTTTAAATTTTTTTTTTTTTTGGAGATAGGGTCTTGCTATGATACCCCGGCTGGTCTTGAACTCCTGGGCTCAAGTGATCTTCCTGCTTTGGCCTTATAAAGTGCTGGGATTACAGATGTGAGCCATGGTGCCCAGTCTATGTATTCTTATAAAATTAAATTCATGTTAAGTGCTACACTAGCAGAATTTAAAAAATTTTTAAATGATACAGAAATAGAGTGCAAATTAATGAGAAATAGGCAAGACTAATTTGAAGAAAACTATGAAGCTTTACTGAAGGATTTTTTTAAAGATATAAAATATTGGCTAGGCGCGGTGCCTCATCCTGTAATCCCAGCACTTTGGGAGGCCAAGGCGGGTGGTTAGGAGATCGAAACCAGCCTAGCTAACACAGTGAAACCCCATCTCTACTAAAAATACAAAAAATTAGCTGGGCATGGTGGCAGGCGCCTGTAGTCCCTGCTACTCGGAAGCCTGAGGCAGGAGAATGGCGTGAACCTGGGAGGTGAGCTGATATCGCGCCACTGCATTCCAGCCTGGGCGACAGAGCAAGACTCTGTCTCAAAAAAAAAAAAAAAAGATATAAAATATTACCAAGATATCGCACAGATATCATTGCTTCCGAAATTATTTTACAGATTTAATACGAACTGATTTGTAAGCCCAGTGGGGTGAACCTTTTTGAGAACTTGACAAATTGCATGTAGAGCTCATTTAGAAGAGTACATTGAATTGCTTAGAAAATTTTGAAAAAATTTTAAATATAATAATTGGTGGGTAGTAGAAGGGGGAAGGGTATGTGACACTTGACCCTCCAGATAGTAAGTTATATCAGAAAGTTATTTAAGGCAGTTTGGCATCTGTGTTAGAATAGAAAAGCAATGCCAGGCACGGTGGCTCACTTGCCTGTAATCACAGCACTTTGGGAGGCTGAGGTGAGTGGATCACGAGGTCAGGAGATCGAGACCATCCTAGCCAACATGGTGAAACCCGGTCTCTACTAAAATACAAAAAATGAGCTGGGTGTGGTGGCGTGTGCCTGTGGTCCCAGCTACTCAGGAAGCTGAGGTGGGAGAATCACTTGAACCCAGGAGGCAGAGTTGCAGTGAGCCGAGATCACACTACCACATTCTAGCCTGGCTAGAGAGCCAGACTCTGTCTCCAAAAAAAAAAAAAAAGGAAGAAAAAGAAAAGTAATTAGAGAAAAATAGAAAGTCCAGAAACAGACCTGAATATGTATAGGAATTTAGAATGTGAAAGTGTCAGTGTGTAGGAAGGAGTGAAATGAAAAAAAGAAAGAAAAAAGGAATATGTTGAAAGTGGCATTTAAAAATCAGGGAGAAAATGATCAATTACTAAGAATGATCCTGAAACAGTGGGCTGTTTGGGGAAAAATATATACAGATTTCTAATTTAGACTATATTCAAATAATCACCAAATTATAAAGAGCAGAGATCCCCAACCTCCAGGCCACAGACCATCCTGTTAGGAACTGGGCCACACAGCAGGATGTGAACATTAGGCCAGAGAATATTACACCTGAGCTCCGCCTCCTGTCAGATCAGTGGCAGCATTCGATTTTCATAGGAGCACAAACCCTATTGCAAACTGTGCACTCCAGGGATGTAGGTTGTACGCTCCTTGTGAGAATCTAGTGCCTGATGATCTGAGGTGTTGCAGCTTCATCCCAAAATCTGAAACCATATCCTCCACCCCTCCATTTCATGGAAAAATTGTCTTTCACAAAACTGGTCCCTGGGTGCCAAAAAGGTTGGGGACTGCTGATATAGAGTATATATAATCAAAGTACAGAAATTACCACACTCTTTTCTTCCTCTAGAATATACTGAATGTTTCCTAAGAAAAGTTGAACACTCATGGTTGGTTGGCTGCTCTCTAGCACATCTTGCTTTCAGCTCTCACTAGTTGAATTTTACACTCCAGGGGTCAGTATGTTTATTCCAAATCTGCTTATGCCAGTTACATTTATTACTGTAATTTCATAATTTAATTAAACATTATATAAACTAATGAAATATGACTGCAAAAAGTAGTTGTTTTTAGGAAAATTTAGTTGAAGATCTTAAACAAATTAGATAAATATAAATCCCCTTTTCCACCAAATTACTGTCTTATTAATTGTGGGCATGAGTATTTTGAAAGATTGGGGGTGGAACTCATAAAATTCTTTTTTTTTTTCTCTTGTTGCCCAGGTTAGAGTGCAATGGCACGGGCTCACCACAACCTCCGCCTCCTGGGTTCAAGTGATTCTCCTGCCTCACCCTGCCGAATAGCTGGGATTACAGGCATGCGCCACCTTGCCTGGCTAATTTTTTGTATTTTTAGTAGAGACAGAGTGTCTTCATGTTGGTCAGGCTGGTCTCAAACTCCCGACCTCAGGTGATCCACCCACCTTGGCCTCCCGAAGTGCTGTAATTACAGGTGTGAGCTATGGCACCTGGCCTCATAAAATTCTTAAATGTTCTATACTAAGTTGTCTTACAGTTGCCTAGATTCTTGTTCCATTTAAAGAAACTGAAATTTGAAATCACAAGTGTGGATTATGGATATAATGGGTTATGGATATGATATATCAGTAATGAATATGCAAGAGAGAACATTTGAAACAGTAGAAATGTACTTAAAGAAGAGACCTTGGTTTTTTACCATAATATTGGCAGGTGACATGTATTTGTTTTAAGTAAAAATCAAATATTTCAGTTACATTTTTAAAATTACCTGATATACTGTACTTCTTCATGTAACCAGTCAGTCCTGAGTCCTATTTGTGTTAGGTAAGTTTTTACCAATCCCAGAAGGAGATAGAGGACAAGCTTTTATATGCTTAGGCTGAAGAAAACCTTTCTGCAAAGAAGTAATTATCTGATCCTTCTATAAAGGGCCAGATAGTAAATATTTTAGATTTTGCAGGCTAAAGTAGAATCAAGGGATTTGTAGGTTCTGATATAACAAGAGAAAAACAAATTTTGAGAAATTTCTTATTGATTAAATTCAAAATAATAAAAACAATTTTTTGAAATACAGGTATACTAATGAGAAGAATGGAATTCTTTTTGGAGTGATAACATTTTGCTTAATTGGGGTTCAGAGTTAGTGCTTCCTATTCAATAATCATCAAAATTGATTGCAAGTATTCATCTGTTAATGCAGATCTGTAATGAGATTTTGTATATTTCATCTTTGACACGTCTTCACACATACATGTCAGATTAATTGATACCAGCCCATAAGCATATGATTTTAATTAATAACTCAGGAAGCATTTACAGAATTCGATTTTTCTTATAACATTTACCTTTTAGTATATTATTCGTTGCTGCTTAATTACTTCCAATCGAAGGTTAGACAGAAGCTCCACAATTGCGGTTAAATAGATTTTGAAATATAGAAATTTCCTTGTACATTAGGGTCCTAAAAATTATTCTGGAAATGTAGTTTGAGCTAAGAAACTGTATCCACTGCAAATTTGTTTGGGAATGAAGATCTCACTCCTTGTTTTAACTTTTGATAGCATGTAAAGTGTATAAAGCAGCTCAATGTTGCTTATGATTCAAAAGTTAGTTGTCTAAATAACAGCAGTTTAAGTTTCATATATAAGTGCTGTTCTGTCCTGTAATTTTAAGTTGAATTTACTATTATAAAATCTGCAGCAGAAGCTAATTCTCAAAGCCATTTATTGTTTGATCATAGTATCTGAAAGCAGTCTTATTGTTGTGAAAAATTTCAATCTCAGCTCCAAGCTGAAAAGAGAAAAAAAAAAAAAAAAAGCATGATAAAACTTCAGTACAGCTCAGCCATCAAACTGCTGTGTGCCTGGGCAAGTCAGGTTATTCAGCTTCTGTTTCTGACAATGGTTAAGCCCATGACAGTGAATGAAATTTACCATTAACATGGTTGGTTTAATAATTCATGATAAATTCAGATATTTTTCATAGAATACCTGTTGATAAAAAACATGAATAACCAACTTACATCTTCACAAGTTTTGTAAATTACCCAACTAAACCTTTTTCTGCTTCACACATATTTTTACCATTATCAATGATAACATATCTGAGATTCCACTTTAGGAATGGAAGTATGGAATTAATACTTTTTCAACTTCTTGTTTGTAGTTGTTCAACACAGACTATTAATAGAAGCTCATTCTTCAGTTGTTTTAAACTTGGCACTGACTCTTTGAATAAACATCTGAACAGTATTGTAACATCTATCAAACTCATCAAAAGAGATGGAAATCTGCTTAACCTCAATTGCCTTGTTTTTTTTTTTTTAAAAAAAAAAAAAAAAAACAGGTTATTGATCTTGCTCCTAATATTTTCAACTTTTGTTTTGTCAAAAGGCTAATACTCTTTTTTTTTTTTAATTATCTTATATTAAATTAAAAAAATTTTTTTTGGTTAGCTGTCTGGAGAAAGCCTAGAGAAAGGCTAATTAATACTCTTAAACAAGTTTATTTTCTCTGGATACTTTTCTTTAGCTTCTTCATGATTTAATTAACTTATCACTAGAATATTACTTTTCTTGCTTTGCTAACAAATGAGCTACTTAGAAACTTCCCCCTTTAGAAACTTACTTTCTATTCCTTACCTTCCCTCCTTGCTGTGATGAAACAGTCTACTTTAAATTTTCAAATTTTTCTGACCATTGCTTTCCTGTGAATCGGAAATACTGTGATCAGTCCTTAGTTTGGTAACATTGATGTATTTTGAATTCTTTTAGCACAGATAGACAGTTGACTCCTTGAACAACACGGTTTCAAACTGCACAGGTCCAATTATATGAGGATTTTTTTTCAATAAATACAATCAGCAGTATATACCTCTACAACCAAACATGGATCAAAAATATATTATTTGAGGAAACCCCCAGATACAGAACAGTGAAATTTTTGTGTCCTCTGGGCCACTGTGGGACTTGAGTATGCATAGATTTTGGTATCCACATTTGGTCCACAGATACCAAGGGATGACTAGAATCGTTGCATAATAAAACGCTTTCCTATCTTGTCTTAATAAAACAATGCATACCCTCCACTGTGCCTTAAAAGCATGACATTCAGGCTAGGTGTGGTGGCTCAGACTTGTAATCCCAGCACTTTTGGAGGCCAGGGTGGGAGGATTGCTTAAACCCAGGAGTTCAAGACCAGCCTTGGCCACATAGTGAAAGTCCATCTCTAGTTTTTAAAAAATATAAAATTAAATAAAAAACATGACATTCAAAGTGCATTTGTTTTTGACATGCTAGTTATGCACTAATAACTAATGATAGTTATGTACTAATAACATGTCAAAATAATAACTACTTTTAGTTACTGATAACTAACAGTTATGCATTAATAAAAAAATAAAATGTCACAGTATGACAGTATGCATGTGTGGCACCAAACATGCTGTTGAGTTATAACTTTGTCACTGTGATTTGTGCTATACTGAGCAGCAGTGGAAAGCTATGTAAGCCACTCCACTCTGCCAGCCAGTACAGTGGCTGATTACCAATTATGGATAACCAGAACACATCAAAAAGCAGTTCAACAAGGATCAGAATAATAATATATGAGTACCATTTATTAAGTAGTTATGTGTCAGGCACTGTGTCAGACTGTATAATGTACATTATTTAATGTAACCTTCAAAAGATAGAGAGGGAAGATCCCTTGAGTCTAGGAGGTCGAAGTTGCAGTTAGCTGTGATTGCACCACTGTACTCTAGCCTGAGTGATGGAGTGAAATCCTGTCTCAGAAAACGAAACAGGCCTAGTGCGGTGGCGCATGCCTGTAAATCCCAGCACTTTGGGAGGCTGAGGCTGAGATCAGGAGTTTGAGACCAGCCTGGCCAACATGGTGAAACCGCATCTCTACTAAAAATACAAAAATTAGCTGTCGTGGTGGCACACACTTATAATCCCAGCTACTCGGGAGACTGAGGCAGGAGAATTGCTTGAACCCGGGAGGCAGAGGTTACAGTGAGCCGAGATCATGCCACTCTACTCCAGCCTGGATGAGAGTGAGACTCCATCTCAAAAAAAACAAAAGAAAACAAACGAAAACCACTAAAGGTTGTCTGAAGCCAGCCACAGACAATAGTAAATGAATGAGTGCAGCTACATTCTTTATGGATGCAGAAGTTCGAATTTCATATAATTTTTATATTTCACTAAATATATATAATATATAACATGTATTACATATATGTAAATATATGTATACATATATATTTGTGTGGGAGATGTCTTTTTTGTTATTGAATTGTAAGAGTTCCTTATCTGTTCTGATAACTAGACCCTTATCAGATATGTGATATCTGATTAACACATAGTTTCTTGCATCCCATAGGTTGTCTTTCAAAATTTTGATGAATTCCAATTTGTCAGTTTTGTTGTTGCTTATGATTTTTAGTGCAATATCTAAGAATCCGTTTTCAAATGCAGTGTCCTGAAGATTTACCTATGTTTTCTTCTAATAATTTTATAGTTTTAGAACAAGCACGTTGGCTCATGCCGGTAATCCTAGCACTTTGAGAGACTGAGACAGGCAGATTGCCTGAGCCCAGGATTTCAAGATCAGTCTGGGCAAGATGGTGCCCATCTCTACTCAAATACAAAAAATTAGCCTATGGTGTGTGCCTGTTCAGCTACTCAGGAAGTTGAGGTAGGAAGATTACTTGAACCATGGAGGCAGAGATTGCAGTGAGCCGAGATTGCATCACTGCACTCCAGCCTAGGCCACAGAGTGAAACTCTTGTTTCCAAAAAAAAAAGAATAATAATAATTTTATAGTTGTAGCTTTTTAAGTTTTTAATCCACTTTGATTTTTTTGTTTTGTTTTGTTTTTTGAGACAGGGTCTTGCTCTGTGGTGCAGGCTGGAGTGTAGTGGCACAGTCTTGGCTCACTGCAGCCTTGACCTCCTGGGCTCAAGCTGTCCTCCCACCTCAGCCTCCCAAGTAGCTGGGATCGCAGGCTTGTGCCACCACATCTGGCTAATTTTTGTATTTTTTTCTAGAGATGGGGTTTCACTGTTATTGCTTAGGCTTGTCTTGAACTCCGGGACTCAAGTAATCCATGCCCACCTTGGCCTCCCAAAGTGCTGGGATTACAGGCGTGAGCCATCACTTTCAGTCCCAAGTTAATTTTTATATATTGTATGAGGTAAGGATTCATTCTTTTGCATGTGGATATCCAGTTGTCCCAGTGCCATTTGTTGAAGAGCCCGTTCTTTCCCCATTGAATGTTGTCTTAGCACTCTTCCCAAAAAGTAGTTGACAATAGGGCATGGTGGCTCATGCTTATAATCCAAGAGTTTTGGAAGGCCCAGATGGCAAGATTGCTTGAGGCCAGTATTTCATCACCAGCTGGCCATGGTGGTGTATGCCTCTGGGGAGAGTGAGGCAGGAGAATTGCTTGAGCTCAGGAGGTGAAGGCTGCAGTGAGCTCTCATTGTGCCACTGCACTCCAGCCTGGGTGACAGAATGAGACACTGTCTCTAAAAAATAAAATAATAAAAATCAGTTGACTATAGATGTGTGGATTTATTTCTCGACTCATTTAAAACTATTCCATTGATCTATATGTCACTCATTATACCATTACCACACAGCTTTGGTTACCAGTGCTTTGCAGTAAGTTTTGAAATCAGGAAATATGAGTTCTCCAACTTTGTTTTTCCTTTTCAGGATTGTTTTGGCCATTTGGAGTCCCTTGCCATTCCATATAAATTTTAGGGTCAGCTTTTTAATTTCTTCTTTTTTTCTTTCTTTTTTTCTTTTTTTTTTGAGACGGAGTCTTGCTCTGTTTCCCAGGCTGGAGTACAGTGGCAAGATCTTGGCTCACTGCCACCTGTATCTCCCAGGTTCAAGCAGTTCTCCTGCTTCAGCCTCCCGAGTAGCTGGGATTACAGGCACACACCATCACGCCCAACTACATTTTGTATTTTTAGTAGAGATGGGGTTTCACCATGTTGGCCAGGCTGGTCTCGAATCCCTGACCCCCAAGTGATCCGCCAGCCTCGGCCTCCCAAAGTGCTGGGATTACAGACATGAAAGCTTTTTTATTTCTGGGGGAAAAAAAAAGACATAGGATGTCTTTCCATTTATTTGGGGTCTCTCCTTGTTCTTGAAGGTAGATTTTCTCTGATCTATTCTCATTGAGACCTTGGGCCTTAGAGAGCCACAATTTCATAAGAGACTTTTTCTCCAGAGCCCTTCCTACCCTTCTCCTGTTTCCTGTCTTCTTTCCTCCCTTGTTATTCAAAAGTCTTAACAAATGCTCCTGGGCCCAATACAAAGGTCAGCCTTAGCTTTGGTTTACTTTTTGCTTTCTTGCCACTGGTAGTTTTCCCTGCTCCCTTGAGAACTTAGCTAAGCTTTTCAAAGGATGTTTACATTTATCCAACATTTCTAGATTTTGGTAGCTGGAGAGTTTTAATAATTTTCTAGATTGCTGTATTACTAGATTAGAAAAAGATAGAGCTGGGTGTAGTGGCACATGCTTGTAATCCCAACTACTCGGTAGGCTGAAGTGGGAGAATTGCTTGAGCCTGGGAGTTACAGACCAACCTGGGCAACATAGTGAGACCTATCTCAAAAAAAAAAAAAGTAAGACCTCAGGGCTCAGTGGCTCTGTAATCCCAGCACTTTGGGAGGCTGAGGCAGGTGGATCTTGAGGTCAGGAGTTCAGGACAAGCCTGGCCAAGATTATGAAACCCCATCTCTACTAAAAATACAAAAATTAGCTGGGCAGAGTAGCAGGCGCCTGTAATCCCAGCTACTCTGGAGGCTGAAGAAGGAGAATCACTTGAACCCGGGCGGCAGAGGTTGCAATGAGCCGAGATCATACCACTGCACTCCAGCCTGGGCGATAGAGTGAGACTCCGTCTCAAAAAATAATAAAAAAAAAAAGACAGTGTTTTTTAAAGATGGAGTTTAGTATAGAGAAATATTGAGTGTCAGGCAAAGTATTAATTACTATGTACGGATTCTCTTTTTCTTCTTTTTTTTTAAAACGAGACAGGGTGCCCAGGCTAAACCCTGACTCTTGGGCTCAAGTGATCCTGCCTTAGCCTCTGGAGTAGCTGGGGACTATAGGCACATGCCACTGTGCCTGGCTACATATTCACTTATAAAACTCTATTTTTAAATGATAGCTTCTCTTTACAAAATAGATCAGGAGAGTGATTTTCCTGTCTGCTTCCTGAGGAAGCAAAAAAGTAGAAACGTGGTGAGTAGCAAGACCAGTAGTTGCCGTAGTAAGCATGGGACTTCCTATGAATGGCTCTGTTAACAGTTGGGGATGGTACTATTGTTTGATTTGTGGACTCTGTTTGATTTGTGAAAAAGATTTTCTTTCCCGTCTTTGGGGTAGGAGGGTCTGCCATATCCACAAATTGGCTCTTCCCGTTTGTTTTATTCATTTAGTTAGACCATGATTGGAACGCCTCACTGGCTGTGTACATTGCACCATTCTTAGGAGTGTATGACAGCTATGGTACATTTCCAACAGGGCTTTAAAACTTTTCATCCAGTTCCTTTTGGATAAAGCTCTTTTCCTCTTGTGGTTGTTGACATACATGAATTATAGGCTTTGTTTAGCTAGTGGGTAAGAGCAGATTTTGAAGTCATATACACCTGGGTTTGAGTCTCAGTCTTGCCATGTACCAGTTGTTTGTAGACAAGTTATTTATTAATAACTACTCTGTGCCATAGTTTCTTCATTGGTAGTATCTTCAAAATGAAGTGTCTATTTCGTGTGCTGTTTTGAAGGTAACCTTGAATAATATACATTGTACAGTTCGATACGGTGTCTGACACATAGTAAGTACTTTAATATATAATACCTATTTTTATTCTGATCCTTGTTGAGCTGCTGCTTTTTGATGTGTTGATTATCTATCATTGGTAATCAGCCATTGTACTGATATCTTCCAAGATTTGACCAAGTTGATTGTCTCAAATTTCCAAGCAGAAAAAGTACCCAGAAAACAGAAATTAAGCAGTTATTAAGTAATTGAATAGCAATGATCTTTATTACTTGTGCTTATTAAGAAATATGGGTCATGTCTGCCTGAGCCTTTATTTAATGCATTTTAAAATTTGCCGGATTTTTTCCTCCCTTTAAACCTTATTATCAAGTTCAGAAATAAGTTAAACTAAAAAGAAACTGATGTCTTAGAATAAAGAAAGATTCAAATTAATAGGATATATAATGGCCTTTCATGGTGGTAGAATTTCTGTGTGTTTTGAACTAGGGGAAAGACTTAAAGGAAGATTGCCTACAGTGTTCTAGACACTCTGCTAGGCTCTGTGGATATTATTAAGACACAGTCCTTACCCTCAAGGATCTTTTTATTTTTATCTTTTAGAGACAGGATCTCGCCCTGCCACCTAGGCTGGAGTGCAGTAGCAAAATCATAGTTCACTGCAACCTCCACTCACCCTCAAGGATCTTACTGTTAGTTGCGGGAGGCCATAAACAGTTAAAGTAGTTTGCAACAGAGTTAATGATTGACTCTAGGGCTAAGGGAAAGAAAGTAATTGGGACAACTAGGATTTCTGGCTTGGCAAGGGGGTAGATCTGGGTTGGCAAACTACAACCCAATGCCAGTTTTTGCATAGCCCACCAACTACAAATGTTTCTTACATCTTTGAGTGGTTGGAAAAAAAATTTAAAAAGCTGGGCACGGTGACTCACACCTGTAATCCCAGCACTTTGGGAGGCCAAGGCAGGTGGATCACGAGGTCAGGAGATTGAGACCATCCTGGCTAACACAGTGAAACCCCCTCTCTACTAAAAAATACAAAAAATTAGCCGGGCATGGTGGTGGGCGCCTGTAGTCCCAGTTCCTCGGGAGGCTGAGGCAGGAGAATGGCGTGAACCTGGGAGGCGGAGCTTGCAGTGAGCCGAGATTGTGCCACTGCACTCCAGCCTGGGCTACAGAGTGAGACTCTGTCTCAAAAAAAAAAAAAAAAAACCCAAAAGAAGAGAATACTATTTTGTAACATGTAAATTATATAAAATTAACATTTAAATGTTCATAAATAAAGTTTTATTAGAATATAGCTATGCTGAAACTACGTATCTATGACTGCTTTTTTGCCACAACAGCAGAGATGAGTAATTGTGACAAAGGCTGTTTGGCCTGCAGAGCCAAACATTTACTGTGTGGCTTTTTACAGAAAAAGTTTGCTAACTCAATGAGTAGGTGGTAATTTTTATCCATTGAAATAAGCAATTAAGGAAGAAGAGAGATGGAATAAGATAACATTTCTGTGAGTGTTGATTATTTGAATCAGAGGTGCTTGTGAATATGCAAGTCTAGAAGGCAAGGGAATTTATAGGTTTGGAGTTTGGAAAGAGCCTGAGGCGGGAAATGGATGTGGGAAGAAAGGAGTTCAAGAAGACTGGATGGAGGAGTGCTTTTTAGCACTGCCTGCACATTGGAATCACCTGGAGTGCTTAAAACCAAACATCCAGACAGACATTTCCAGGAACTCAGCCCCAACCCCCTCTTTCCCAAGATTATGATGCACCTGAGCTGGACTTGGGCACCAGGATTTTTTGAAAGCTCCCCCAGCAATTCTGATGTGCAGCCACTGGTACAGAGTGAGAAGATTGGAAGATGGAACACCGGGAACACCAACATTTAGGGGATAGTTCTAGGTACTTCTGCTGAGGAAAAGAAATTCTGAGGGAGTGATGATGGGAATTTTAGGGTGGTCAGATCCTGTAATTTGAGATCATCGTTGACTGATGAATCAAGAGCAGTTTCTATAGAGGCCAGGTGAGGGTGTTATGTCAAAGGCCCCTGGTTTGAGGTGGGAGAGTATGAACTATTGAGAATATTGACAAGGAGGAAAGGGGGGAAAATGATGGCTGGGATGGGGAGGCATTGGGAATGTAGTTTATTCTAGAGAGGTTTTTTAAAGATGGTAAAGCCTTGAGCCTATTTATGTGCTGAGGGAGTTGAGTACTCAGAAAGAAAACCTGGAATGGCAGTATCAGATACCACCATCCAGTTTTCATGATGGAGTGAAGGGCTAGATTTTGAATAGTTCTTGGAATAATCTTAATATTGTAACCTTTTTGGAACTGTTTGCTTAATGTGCTTTCTTCATTTAGATGCATTACATTGTACCTGGAAAGAGAAATGGACCCAGACATTGAGAACCAAAGCCAACAACTGTGCTTTGCTTGCCCAGTTATTGTTATTCTGTCTGGAACATTGGTCTCATCTCTGAAAGCAGGAGGGCAAACTGAATGGGCTCTGTAGTCTCCTCTAAAAGTTTTTAGTTTAAACTATTAATAGTACAACTTTGATTTAACAAATGAGGAAGCTGAGCTTATGAAATGTCTGTGAAGCCCATTGTCTGATCTTTTATTTCCTTAGTACCTGGGAATATGCTTTTTTTTTTTTTTTTTTTGGAAGAACAACAGTTGTTCGCCCTTCCTTGAATTTGGGTACACTGTATATACAAAGTATAGCAATTTAGCCTGCCATTAGAACATGTCTTCAGGAGCAAAATCTAGTATAAAGTTTTACTTTAATATTTTCTTTATTATGTATAAATAATAGATGGCTGTTATGGAATACTTGGATAGTACAGAAGTCTAGAATTTTTAACATTTTGGCTTATTTATTGGGACTTCCCCCCTCCCCCCCCAGTGGTTCTTGTTTCTCCATCAGTGTGAATGTACACTCCATTCAGTGTGAATGTGAATGTTAGTTTATGTGCCAGCTGGATTCTACAGGAAGCAGACACAGATGGGGTTGGAGGGCAAAGGGCTTAGTAGAGGTGTAATGCCTATGAAGAAAAGGGGAAGGGAACATGTTTGGGTATGGGGAGCCATCAGACTGCAGTGCACACCTGATAAAGTCTCTGCCTACCCAGATTGTCTGATAGAGGAATACCACAAGGGGTAGAAATGACTAGGCTCTTGTACTACCACTTCGCACAGTCATTGACTAAAGATAGGTCTTTGATCAATGTAGAGGTTTTCAGCCTTGGCACGGTTGACATACAGGACCAGATACGTTGTTATAGGGGGCTGTCCTGTGATTTGTAAGATGCTTAGCAGCATCCTAGGCCTCTATCCCCTAAATGCCAGTAGCACAGCCTCCCTGCTATTAATTGTGACGGTCAAAACTATCTTTAGACACTGCCATATGTTCCCTAGGGAAGGGCCTAATGGTGTATAAACAACCCTGTGGTGGCATAGTCCAAGTTGTGGGACAGGGAGGAGTGTTCCATACTACCCTTACTTGAAAGACCTATGAGCTATTCAGAAATCTGAACTATTTAAGATGGAGCTTTGTTCTGTGGCTCCTGGAATTTTAAGCATCTCTGTGAAACATCTTGTTAGAATATACTCCACTCTCCAAAACAATCCATAGTGTTTAAATAGGACTGTTTTATTGATTGATTGATTGATTGAGATGGAGTCTCACTCTGTTGCCCAGGCTGGAGTACACTGGCATGATCTCGGCTCACTGCAACCTCCCCCTCCTGGGTTCAAGCGATTCTCCTGCCTCAGCCTCCCAAGTAACTGGGATTACAGGCACCCACCACTGTGCCTGGCTAATTTTTGTATTTTTAGTAGAGACGGGGTTTCACCATGGTGGCCAGGTTGGTCTCGAACTCCTGACTTCTCAGGTGATCCGCCTGCCTCTGCCTCCCAAAGTGCTGGGATTGCAGGCGTGAGTCACTGCACCTAGCCTTATTTTTCTTTTTGAGATGGAGTCTCACTTTGTCGCCTGAACTGGAGTGCAGTGGCGCGATCTGGGCTCACTGCAGCCACCACCTCCCGGGTTCAAGCGATTCTCCTGCCGCAGCCTCCCTTACAGATGCGTGCCACCATGCCCGGCTAATTTTTGTATTTTTAGTAGATGCAGGGTTTTAGCATGTTGGCCAGGCTGGTCTCAAACTCCTGACTTCAAGTGATTCACCCACCTTGGCTTCCCAAAGTGCTGGGATTACAGGCGTGAGCCACCGTGCCTGGCTATTTTCTTTTGAGACTGGGTCTCACTCTGTTTCCAGGCTGGAGTGCAGTGGCACAATCTCAGCTCACTGCAAGCTCCACCTCCTGGGCTCAAGCAGTCCTCCCACCTCAGCCTCCCAAGTAGCTGGGATTATAGGCATGTGCCACCCTGCCTGTCTGCTTTTTGTGGAGATGGGATTTTGCATGTTGCCTAGGTTGGTCTTGCATTCCTAAGCTAAAACAATCTGCTCAGGGATGTTCTATATTTCTAAAGGTATTTTTCCTTTGGTTGCAGGTGACACAACCAAAAAAAAAGATATTTCTGGAATTCCAGTGAGTGGTAATGGATGATGCAGTTCAAATAACTAAGGTAAGAGAAAACCAGAACTGTGAGGAGGTTTTTGCCAGTCAAGTAGTATCCTTAAATAAAGCTAACATCATATTCTTTCCTGCTTCATTTTGTTTCTAAGCTGTAAGAGTAGCTTATTTTATTATGATTGCAAGCATTGTAATTTAAGATACTTCTTAACCTGATTGTGAATCAGAATCACTTAAAGAGCTTTTTTTAAAAAAAGGCTGGGCAATGTGGCTCACGCCTGTAATCTCAGCACTTTGGGAGGCCGAGGTGGGCAGATCACTTAAGGTCAGGAGTTCAAGACCAGCCTGGCCAACATGGTGAAACCCCATCTCTACCAAAAATACAAAAATAGCCAGGTGTGGTGTCATGTGCCTGTAATCCCATCTACTCGGGAGGCTGAGGCAGGAGGATTCCTTGAACCCAGGAGACAAAGGTTGCAGTGAGCTGAGATCGCACACTGCATTCCATTCTGGGCACCAAAGAATGAAACTCCGTCTCAAAAAAAAAAAAAACAAAACCAAAGTCAATGCCCTGCCAGCCTGCCTTTGTTGAATTAAAGCTTCTTGAGTAGAGCACAGATGATCTCCAAGTTTTTAAAATGGGAATGTAAACCAACTCTACAGTTTTAGAAAACTGTTTGGCAATATCTGTGAAATATACACCTATCTAATAACCCAGGAATTTCAATTCTAGGTGTTCACCTTTGAGAAATGAAAAATATATGTCTACACAAAAGTACACATACAGATATTCACTGCAGCTCTATGTATTGTAGCCAGAAAAAATGGAACCTAATCAGGTGTCCAAAAACAGGAGAATAGTTAAATAAATTGTGATATATGGCTGGGCGTGGTGGCTTATACCTGTAATCTAAGCACTTTGGGAGGCTAAGGTGGGAAGATCAGTTGAGGTCAGGAGTTCGAGACCAGCCTGGCCAACATGGTGAAACCCCATCTCTACTAAAATTACAAAAATTAGCTGGGTGTGATGGTGCACGCCTGTAATCCCAGCTACTCAGGAGGCTGAGACAGGAGAATGGCTTGAACCCAGGAGGCAGAAGTTGCAGTGAGGTGAGATCACGCCCCTGCACTCCATCCAGTCTGGGCAACAGGGCGAGACTATGTCTCAGAAAAAAAGACTGATACACACTATTGATAAAATTGAATTTTATTCAGTAATAGAAACAAACTACCAGTACACACAACAACATGGATGAATCTCGTAGATAAAAGGTTGGGTGAAAGAAACCAGATGGACAAGAAAAAGTAGATATAGCAAAATTACGGAGAAAAACTGAACTACAATGATAAAGGTCAGATCCCTTCCTCTGACAGGAGGTGGGAGGTTGTGACTGGAAAGAGGTATGAGAGAGCCTCTGCAGCACTGAAAAGGTGTTTTGTTTTGTTTTGTTTTGTTTTGTTTTTTGGGACAGAGTCTTGCTATGTCACCAGGCTGGAGTACAGTGGTGCGATCTCGGCTCACTGCAACCTCCGCTTCTTGGGTTCAAGTGATTCTCTTGCCTCAGCTTCCCAAGTAGCTGGGATTACAGGCGTATGCTACCATGCCCAGCTAATTTTTGTATTTTTAGTAGAGATGGGGTTTCACCATGTTGGCGGGGATGGTCTCAATTGCCTGACCTCATGATCCGCCTGCCTCTGCCTCCCAAAGTGCTGGGATTATAGGGATGAGCCACCGCGCCTGGCCTGAAAAGGTTTTACATCTTAATGTGTTCATATACATACTTTTCTCGTGGTAAAATATATATAACATTAAATTTATCATTTTAACTACTTTTAAAGTATACAATTCATTGGCATTAAGTACATTCATGTTGTGCAGCCATCACCACCATCCATCTCCAGAACTTTTTCATCTCCCCCAACTGAAACTCCATATCCATTAAACACTAACTCCCCATTTCCTCTTCCCCTAGCTGCTGGCAACCATTCTACCTTCTGTCTCTATGAATTTGACTATAATAGTTACCTCGTGTAAGTGGAATCATATTTGTCATTTGGCATCTGGTTTATTTCACAAAGGTATCCTGTTTATTTCACATAGGATGACCTTGTTTTCAAGTCATTTTATGACTAAAATTTCCATTTTATGGTTGAATAATATTCTGTTATATGTTTGTACCGCATTGTGTGTATCCATTCATTCATTGATGGATACTTGGGCTGCTTCCACCTTTTGGCTGTTGTGACTAATGGTGCTATCTATGAACATGGGTGTAGGCTGGGTGCGGTGGCTCACACTTGTAATCCCAGCACTGTGGGAGGCCGAGGCAGGCGGATCACCTGAGGTCAGGAGTTCAAGACCAGCTTGGACAACATGGCGAAATCCCATCTCTACCAAAAATACAAAAATTAACCAGGTATGGTGGCGCTTTCCTGTAATTCCCAGCTATCTGGGAGGCTGAGGCAGGAGAATCGCTTGAACCTAGGAAGTGGAGGTTGCAGTGAGCCCAGATGGTGCCACTGCCCTCCAGCCTGGGTGACAAGAGTGAGACTGTCTCCATTGAAAAACAAAACAAAACACATGGATGTTCAAACATCTGTTCCAGTCCCTGCTTTTAGTTCTTTTGAGTATATTCTTAGAAGTAAAATTACTGGATCATATGGTAGCTCCGTGTTTAATTTTTTGAGGAATCACCATGCTGTTTTTCACAGTACTACATCATTTTATATTCCCACCAGCAATGCACAAGGGCTTCAATTTCTTTACATTCTGCTTTCTGGTAACCTCCATAATTCTAAATTATATGTATATGCTATTTCTTCTTAATTCTTTTATTAATAAAAAAGACAGCATAATTTTTTGCCTCTCCAGTGTGAAAAATGGGAATTTACCTTACACTATCCCCCTATTTAATATTTGTATTATTTCCTGTTCTGCTGCTGTTTATTAGTTTCCTCAGATTTCTATAACAAAACTCCACAGACTGGGTGGCTTAAACAATAGAAATTTATTGTCTCAGAGTTTTGGAGGCTAGGGAAGTCCTGAGGGCTGTGAGGGAGAGTCTGTTCTGTGATTTTCTTCTAGCTTCTGGTAGCCTCAGGCATCCCTTACCTTGTAGATGGCATTCTCTCTGTATCTTCAGATTGTTTTCCCTCTATGCATATCTGTCTCTTGTGTCCAAATTTCCTTTTTCAAAATAAGTGTGCCAGTCATTGGACTAGGGACCACCCTAATGAGCTCATCTCAACTTGATCATCTGCAAAGATCCTCTTTCTAAATAAGTTCACATTCACAGGAACTGAGTAGGGGGTTATGATTTTAACATCTTTTGGGGTACACAGTTCAGCCTGGGTGACAGAGCAAGTCTCTGTCTCAAAAAAACAAAACCAATTAAACTCATAAAGTGATTATATTTCTAACTTTCGGAAGTACTCTTGAACCTCCTTTTTTAGGTTAATTTTCAGCACTCTTTCCTTCTTTCTTCCTTTCCTTTTTCCTTTTCTTTTTTCTTTCTTTTTTTTTTTTTTAATTTTTATTTTTTTGAGACAGAGTCTTGCTCTGTCACTCAGGCTAGAGCACAGTGGCATGATCTTGGCTCACTGCAACCTCTGCCTCCCAGGCTCAAGTGATTTTCCTGCCTCAGCCTCCCAAGTAGCTGGGATTACAGGCATCTGCCACCATGCCTGGCTAATTTTTGTATTTTTAGTAGAGACAGGGTTTCACCTTGTTGGCCAAGCTGGTCTTGAACTTCTGGCCTCAAGTGATCCGCCCGCCTTGGCCTCCCAAAGTGCCGGGATTACAGGCATATGCCGCCATGCCTGGCTAATTTTTGTATTTTTAGTAGAGACAGGGTTTCACCATGTTGGCCAGGATGGTCTCGATCTCCTGACCTGGTGATCCACCCGCCTTGGCCTCCCAAAGTGCTGGGATTACAATCGTGAGCCACCGCGCCCTTTTAGTATTTGCATTATTATAGTGAAGTAAATATTGTTCACTGTCAGGCCAAGCAGCATTTTCTGGGTTTTTATTTCTTTCTCTGTAGGTTCAATGTCATAGACCCTGGGCTATTGAAACGAGAAAATGAAGAAAAAGTGAATTCTCTTTCTGAAACTATCAGTTGCTTCCGATCATGTCTTTATATTTTATATTTTGAACTGTAACTTTCTCATAAAATTTTCTCCCTGGAGTTTCTAATTTTCTTGTCTATTTGCCTGTTGTTATAGTTTCACTTTTCCCCAAGATCTCAATCAAACAGTCTAGCCTGTCAAAGCTAGTTCAGACCATACACTGTGGCCCAAATTTAGGCTAGTCATACACTCCACTCCAAGACCAGTTTGCACTAACTGTTTTTTAGGCTATCCACACAGTCATACTGGTATTTTCCTACCTGTTTTTTCTTTGAGGGGGATGCGGGGAGGTTGGGTCCACTGATCTTAGATATCAATCTTTCTTTTTATTTGTTTTTTAAATCTTACTAGAGGCTAGGGGGCACGATGGCTCATGCCTGTAACCCCAGCACTTTGGGAGGCTGAGGCGGGTGGATCAGTTGAGGCCAGGAGTTCGAGACCAGCCTGGCCAGAACGGTAAAACCCTGTCTCTACTAAAAATACAAAAATTAGCCAGGCATGGTGGTGGGCACCTGTAATCCCAGCTAGTTGGGAGACTGAGGCAGGAGACTTGCTTGAACCTGGGTGGTGGAGGAGGTTGCAGAGCCGAGATCACACCATTGCACTTCAGCTTAGGCAACAGAGTAAGACTCCGTCTCAGTCAATCAATCAATCAGTGTATCTATCTATCTTACTAGAGTTCATTCGCAAGTCACTTACTGAGAGAAGAGGTACATGGCAGATAAATTTTGACTCTTTCTGGTATCTGTTTTTTTGTTTGTTTGTTTGTTTTGGAGATAGAGTCTCACTCTGTTCCCCAGGCTGGAGTGCAGTGGCTCAATCTCGGCTCACTGCAAACTTTGCCTCCTGGGTTCACGCCATTCTCCTGCCTCAGCCTCCTGAGCAGCTGGGACTATAGGCACCCGTCACCATGCCCAGCTGATTTTTTGTGTTTTTAGTAGAGATGGAGTTTCACTGTGTTCAGCCAGGCTGGTCTCGGTCTCCTGACCTTGTGATCAGCCCGCCTCGGCCTCCCAAAGTGCTGGGATTACAGGCGTGAGCCACCGCGCCTAGCCTCTGGTGTCTGTTTTTAAGACCCTCATGTTTGAGTGATGGTTTGGTTGACTATAAAATTCTAGGTTGCTTATTATTTTTCCCAAAATTTTGAAGTCATTGCTCCATGGCTTCTGACATCCCTTTTTGTTCATGAGAAATAGGAAGTTTCACATAGGAAGTTAATTTTTCTTCTGTTCTGGAAGCTTTTATGTTCTATGTAGTCTGGAATTCCATAGAGGTGCACTTGGTGGGCCCCTTGTTAGATCTGCAGACTTATAGCTCTCCATTTTTTGGTTCTTTCTGTCAGCAGCTTTCTGATACTGAACTTCCTGGGTTGTTCATACAATGTTTTTATTTTTATCTATTCTGTCCTTTTTAAAAACTTTTTGCTTTTGGTTGTTTTCCTTGAGATTGTCATAACTTTATCTCCTAATCTTTTTTTCTTTTTCTTTTTCTTTTTCTTTTTTCTTTTCTTTTTTTTTTTTTTTGAGACAGGGTCTCACCCTGTGGTCCAGACTGGAGTTGAGTGGTGCCATCACAACTCACCACAGCCTCGAGCTCCCAGGCTCAAGCAATCCTCCCACCTCAGCTTCCCAAGTAGCTGGAACTATAGGCATGCGCTACTATACCCAGCTAATTTTTTAAATTTTTAGTAGTGACTGGGTCTCAGTATGTTGCCCTGGCTGGTCTCAAACTCCTGAGCTCAAGTGATCCTCCTTCCTCTGGGGACTACAGGAGTATGCCACCATGCTTGGCTAATTTTTGTATTTTTTAGTAGAGACGGGGTTTCGCCATGTTGCCAGGCTGGTATTGAACTCCTAGGCTCAAGCGGTCCACCTGCCTCACTCAGCCTTCCAAAGTGCTGGAATTATAGGTGTGAGCCACCACACCTGGCCTGCTGTTTTTTCTTTTACTATTTCTTAAACTAGTCTTCTCCCCACTTTCTTTTCCTATATGAACATTAATAGTTGACCACAGCATTGGCCCTGTAATACTCTTGTTCTTCGTATTTCTTCAGTTTTATTTAGCCCCCGTCGTGTGTTCACACATTCCTTTTTATTTGCTTTATGTATATCCAATCCCTTCTTTTGAACACTGTATGGTCATTAATGAGAATGTGGTAGGATTTTATGTACTGATATTTTAGAAAATGACCATAAAGCTGTTCTTGGAGATGATCTTTAAAGACTGGGCATGGTAGGTCATGTTTGTAATCTTAGCACTTTGAGTGGCCGAGGCAGGATGATTGCTTGAGCTCAGGAGTTCGAGACCAGCCTGGGAAACATGGGGAGATACCATCTCTACAAAAAATGTACAAATTACCCAGGCATGGTAGTACATGCCTGTGGTTCCAGCTATTCCAGAACCTGAAGTGGGAGGATTGCTTGAGCCCAGGAGCTCGAGGCTGTGGTAAGCCATGTTTGCACCACTGCCCTCTAGCCTGAGTAACAGAACAAGACCCTGTCTCAAAGAAAGGAAAAAAAATTTAAGTAGTTGATTAAAAGAGGTCTTTAGGGTGGGCTCTAATTTGATGTGACTGGTGTTCTTGTAAGAAAAGGAAATTTGTACACACAGACATCAAAAACAAATACACAGAGGAACGACCAGGTGAGGATATAGTAAGATGGTGGCCATCTGCAAGCCAAGGAGAGAGAGCTCATAGGAAACCAGACTTGCTGACACTTTCATCTTGGACTTCTGGCCTGTAGAGCTGTGAGCAAATAAATTTCTGTTGTTGAACCCACCGAGTCTGTAATACTTTTATGGGAGCCCTACCAAGTGAATATAGACATTTAAGAAGGCTTGGTGCGTTGCAGCATTTGGTAAATTATTGTGCATTTAGTTGTATTGTGCATGTAGTGCCATTATTGAGAAGAGCAGGATGGATGGGAAGCATTGAGACAAAGTAAAATACGAGCTGGCCACTAACATATGGTATGCTTTTGTGGTAGGTGAAAAAAAGGCTTCCAGAAGTAGAGTGCTTATGAAAGAAAAGCTCAATAGTGTAAGAATTTTACACCAGTTTGACTTTAACAGAGAGTGAGTTCAACAGTGAAAGGTGAGGTTGCAAATGTAGTTTGGGGACCTGTATTGATTTCCTGGTGCTGCCCTAACAAAGTACCATAAACCTGGTGGCTAAAGACAGCAGAAATATATTGTCTGACAGTTCTGGAGGCCCAAAGTCAAGGTGTTGGCAATGTTGGTTCCTTCTGGGGGTTGGGGGGGAATCTGTTCTATGCATCTCTCCTTAGCTTCCAAGAGCCCTATGTGTTATTTGGATTATAAATGATCACTCAAATCCTCTGTCTTAAAATGGCATTTTTCCTTGTCTTCTTATAAGGACACCAGTCATATTGGTTTAGGGGCCCACAGTACTCCAGAATGACCTCATCTTTATTTAACTAATTACATCTTCAATGACCCTGTTTCCAAATAAGGTCACATCCTGTGGTACTGGAGGTTAGGACTTCATATCTTTTTGGGGGAGACATAGTTCAACCCATAACAGGGGCCAAATTATGAAGCATTTCCTGTGTATCAATCCAGATATTTTCAAATCTATTGTTTATTCAGTGGGAAACCATTGAACACTTTGAGCAGGATGAATCTAACACTTTAGGAAGACCGCTGGGGAATGGGGTTGGAGAGATGTTAGCTGCACTGGGAGTCAGTAGAAGGCCTGGACTGGATCAGTGTTATGGAAAACCAGGATTCTGGGGCTCCCACTCAAGATATCCCAAACCCAAATCTTCAGACTGGAGACCCAAGACTGTTTTTTAAAAGCTCCCTCTCTTTCCCTGTGAGTCAGATGATTTAGCCTAGCTTGGATATAACACTGGGTGTGAGGTGATAGAGGCATGAAATGGGTTGGTGGTTATGCAAGTAGAAAGACCAAAGAGAACCTGGGAAAAGAGACATTTCGGAAAAGTAGTATGTAAACTGGCGACGGAGAGTCTGAGACAGTGGTGGAATCCTTAACAGAAATAAGGATGTTTAGAGAATAAGTTAGGTTTAAAGGGAGGGTAATTAATTTGGTTTACAGTGTAAGGTGATAGACAGTCAGCAGGTACTTGGAGAATGGTGATGTATGTTCAGAAGTGAGATAATGGAGGTGATAATCAAAACCCATCCTGAGGATGGATGAGCCTTTGTGTGGGAGAAAGGATATGGAGAGAAGAACAGAGGATCAGGAAGCCAATACTGTAGACACTCCTTCCCTAGCCCCTGAAACAAATGGATTTGACTGCTCTGTTATGACACCTGGAACAAATATGACATTGCTTACTTAATTCCTTTGCCATGAACTCAGTGAAGGCAGGGATGGGTCTTGGCGTGTGTGTGTGTGTGTGTGTGTGTAGACTGGGTCTGACTCTCTTACCCAGGCAGGAGTGCCAAGGCATAATCATCACTCACTGCAGCCTCAAATGAACCTCCTACCTCAGGCCTCCTGAGTTGCTGGGACTACGGGCATGCACCACCATGTGCGGCTAATGGCTGTAGCTTTTTAAAGGCCATCATCTAGCACAGTGCCTGGCTTTTCAATGGAAGTTTGTTGAATGACTGACTGACTGACCGACCTGGAAAATGAACACATCAACTTGAGAATAAGAACTTTGTCTTTTTCTTGCTTGCATCCCCTAACATTTAATCCAATGCCTGGTCCTTAAAAGGACCCAAATAAAATTTTGATGTGTGAATGGTAGAAGAAGAAAAGCTAAAATTGAGTAGTCATTGTGTCAAGAGAACCAGGAAACAGAGAAGCTTTTGAGAAATAAGTTAACCGTAACATGTCAAATGCAAGTCAAGGAGAATGAAAACTGAGGTCAGGAATTAGATTTAATCAGGAGGTTATTTGTAGATTTGAGAACGAAAGAATTAAGAACACAATGAGGTTGTTAAGGGAGAATGAAGGAATTAAGATCATAATGAAGTCATAAAGGAGAGGTGAAAAGTGAGGAAGTGAAAGCCAAGTACATCTTAACAGGTTTAGTAGTAATGAGGAAAAGAGAAGCTCATAGAGTTAAAGCCCAAAAAATCTGTTTAGAACATCCGTGTCTATTTGTAAACAAAGGGATATGATGGCTAGAGATGGAAAAATGGAAAGTACCAGAAAGAAATGCATAATTTTAGGGGAAAGATCTCAAATGGGATCAAGAACATGGGCAGTAGCCTTAAAAAGGATGAGGGAATCTCTTCCTCTAGTCTAAAAAGAGAGAATAGAGGCTCTATAGAGGAGAGGTCATGTCCTCTTGTCAGCCATCTGCTCAGAGGGAGCTTGGGCTACTGTGCTAGGAACTGACACAGGAAACTGACAAAGGAAGGATGTTTTCTACACAGCACTGAGGAGTGTGATACTCCTAAGCAGTAGTTGGCAGCCTGAAATAGGAATGGTGGAACCAGATGGTAAGGATAATCCAGGAATCAGGATGGCACTTTCTGTAGATTAGGGAGTTGTAGGCTGGGGGTGTACCTTTATTCACTCTTCTCTGATTCAGAGGTTTTATAATTTTCACTAACATCATTAAAAACAATATTGGATGCCTACTACATGTTGGTTTTTATTTTAATGTTGGAAAAACAAAAAAGTGAAAATTACTATCCTGAGGTTTCTGGTTTTATTGGGGAGATAGATCATATATGTAAAAAGCAAGTATAGCAAATGGCACATGGCATTATAGACTAAATCCCAAATCAGTAGATTAGATAAGTGTCAGAGAGATCACAATTATAGCAGTACACTTTGAGGTTCTTTTCGCTGTAGCTTATGAACATTTAAATTTTGTCGCTTTTATAAATATATGCCTATTTGAGAGGTAAGAAAAGTACCACATTGCTTTAATTTGCTTTTCTTTGTTAGCAAAGATGAAGTTTTTCATTTGTTTATCATTATTATTTTACTTTTTATGAATTGCCTATTCATAGCTTTTATCCATCCTTCCATGGCTGTGTTTGTACTTACTAATTTGTAAATACCTTATTTAATAAGGTTATTTAACCTTTTGCCTGTAACATTTTGCACATGTTTTTTCTAGTTTGTTTTTTCGGGGTTTTTTGTTGGTTGGTTGGTTGGGTTTTTGTTTGTTTGTTTTTTCGAGACACAGCATCACTCTGTCACCCAGGCTGGAATGCAATGGCGCCATCTCTGCTCACTGCAACCTCTGCCTCCTGGGGTCCAGTGATTCTTGTGTCTCAGCCTCCCGAGTAGCTGGGATTACAGGCGCACGCCACCATGCCCAGCTAATTTTTGTAATTTTAGTAGAGATGGGGTTTCACCATGTTGGCTAGGGTGGTCTCAAAACTCCTGACCTCAAGTGATTTGCCTACCTCAGCGTCCCGAAGTGCTGGGATTACAGACACAGCCACCACGGCCGGCCTTTTCTAGTTTTTTAAATTTAAACATTTTCTTTCAGGTTTCTTATTTTATTTTTGGTTTATGATGTTTTGTTGACACACAAGAGTTTAAATGTCTTATGTATTAGAAACTATTAAATATTTCTTTTTAATATTTAGGAAGGCTGCCTCACCTTGAGAACAAACAAATATTTTCAAATGTTTTCTTCAAATTGTTTTATAGTTTATTGGTACTTATTTACATTCTATTGTATTATGTATTGTTATTTATATACGTAAAACTTTAAATCATTTGGAATTCACTTTTGGAATATTGCATGAAATAGACAGCTAATTTACTTTTTACTGAATAGTTCAGCAGTTTCTAGTACTGTTTACTAAATAATCTATTAAAATTTTCTACGGATTTGTAAATGATTTTGTTCAGGCTGGAGTGCAGTGGCACAGTCATGGTTCACTGCAGCCTCTACCTCCCCAGGCTCAGGTGATTGTCCCACCTCAGCCTCTCAGGTAGCTGGGACTACAGACATGCCACTACACCCAACTAATTTTTGCATTTTTTTGTAGAGATGATATTTCACCATGTTGCTGAGCCTGGTCTTGAACTCCTGGGCTCAAGCGACCTGCCCACCTTGGCCTCCCAGAGTACTAGGATTACAAGGCGTGAGCCACCGGGTATTTTTTTATCATATTCCCAATGCTTATGTATACAGACTTCCTTGTTTATAAATCTTAACTGTACCATTGCCACATATTATTGTGTTAATATAATCTCATAGTGCAAATACTTGCTCATTATTTGTTTTAAGTAATGCCTAGACTACACTCACCTATTTGTATGTGTGAACTTTTTTAAAAATCATTTTATTTTTTAATAATTTAAGACTCAAAAAGCTGCAGTAGTACAGGTTCCCATGTACACTTCACCCAAGGGCTTTCAGTTATAATGTTTTTTTGGTTTTTTTTGTTTTTTTTTTTTTTTTTGAGATGGAGTCTCACTCTATCACCAGGCTGGAGTGCAGTGGCGCAGTCTCAGCACACGCAACCTCCGACTCCCTGATTCAAACGATTCTCCTGTCTCAGCTTCCCGAGTAGCTGGAATTACAGGTTCGTGCCACCACAGCCAGCTAATTTTTGTGTTTTTAGTAGAGATAGGGTTTCACCATGTTGGCCAGGATAGTCTCAATCTCCTGACCTCATGATCTGCCTGCCTTGGCCTCCCAAAGTGCTGGGATTACAGGTGTGAGCCACTGCACCTGGCTGAGTTATTACCTTTTACTTTTTGTTTTCCCACCTCCCGAGACGAAGTCTTTCTCTGTCATCCAGGCTGGAGTGTGGTGACATGATCTCGGCTCACTGTAACCTCTGCCTGCAGGATTCAGGCAATTCTTCTGCCTCAGCCTCCTGAGTAGCTGGGATTACAGGCACCCAGCACCACGCCCGGCTAATTTTTGTATTTTTAGTAGAGATGGGGTTTCAACATGTTGGCCAGGCTGGTCTTGAACTCCTGACCTCGGGTGATCCATCCACCTTGGCCTCCCAAAGTGCTGGGATTACAGGCATGAGCCACTGTGCCCGGTCTGTTATAGCCTTTTATATAACCATAATACATTTTCAAAACCAGGAAGTTGATATTGGTATAATACTGTTAGCTAATAATGGACCTTGTTTGGATTTTTACCAATTTTTACATTTATATATGTATGTATGTGTATATTACTGTAAAGTCTTATCAGATGTGTAAATTTGTGTAACCATAACCACAATCAGAATATATAACTGCTCCATCACCACAAGGAAAAATCCCTCGTGCTATTCCTTTAAAACAGTTAGACCTCTACCCAACCCTAAACCTTGGCAACCACTGATCTATTCTCCATCACTGTAATTTTGTCATTTCAAGAGTGTTGCAGAGGCTGGATACGGTGGCTCACGCCTATAATCCCAACACTTTGGGAGGCCAAGGTGGGTGGATTACTTGAGGTCAGGAGTTTCAGACCAGCCTGGCCAACATGCTGAAACCCCTCATCTATTAAAAATTCAAAAATTAGCTGGGCATGGTGGCAGGCGCCTGTAGCCCCAGCTACTTGGAAGGTTGAAGCAGGAGAATCCCTTAAACCCAGGAGGCGGAGGTTGCAGTGAGCTGAGATCACACCACTGCACTCCAGCCTATAGTCCCAGTTACTGGGGAGGCTGAGGTGGGAAGATTGCTTGATCCCAGGAGGCGGAGGCTGCAGTGAGCCAAGATTGCTCCACTGCACTCCAGCATGGGTGACAGAGTGAGACCCTGTCTCAAGATAGATAGATAGATAGATAGATAGATAGATAGATAGATAGACAGACAGACAGACAGACAGACAGACAGACAGACAGACAGAGAGAGCACAGTGGCTCATGCCTGTAATCCTAACACTTTGGGAGGCCGAGGTGGGAGGATCACCTTAGGTTAGGAGTTCAAGACCAGCCTGCCCAACATGGTAAAACCCCGTCTCTACTAAAATACAAAAATGAGCCAGTCATGATGGCGGGTGCGTGTAAACCTAGCTACTCAGGAGGCTGAGACGGGAGAATCGCTTGAACCCAGGAGACGGTGGTTGCAGTGAGCTGAGATCGTGCCACTGCACACCAGCCTGGGCAACTAAGCGAGACTCCATCTCAAAAAAAAAAAAAAAATTAAAAGGTTTCATTTCATTTTAGTCACAAGAAATACATTTTAAATATGCAAATCTCAAATCTATTAAATCTTTACAGACTGATTCTTTCCAAATCAGAGCATATGTATTCAGGATAATGCCAAATATCAGAGAAAACTAGAACACAGCAGCTTGTTTTTACCGATCAGATCTCGTCCCTTAAGGCTGTAATGAAAGAGCTATGTGCTTTGAAATCACCTTTTTTTTTTTTTTTGAGTTGGAGTCTCGCTTTTTTGCCCAGGCTGGAACCCAGTGGCACGATCTTGGCTCACTACAACCTTCCTTTCCCGGGTTCAAGCAGTTCTCCTGCCTCAGCCTCCTGAGTTGTTGGGATTTCAGGCGCCCACCATCACACCCAGCTAACTTTGTATTTTTAGTAGAGACGGTGTTTTGCTATGTTGGTCAGGCTGATCTCAAACTCCTGACCTCAGGTGATCCGCTTGCCTCGGCCTCCCAAAGTGCTGGGATTACAGTCATGAGCCACTGTGCCCAGCCTCTGAAATCACCTTTTCTGTAATGCTACTTTGTTCAATAAAAATGACATATTAATATCCCTTTTTAAAATACATACAATATAGTTATTAACTGTAGTCTCCATGATGAGCAATAGATCTCTTGAACTTACTCCTCCTAACTGAATTTTGTGTCCTTTGTCTAGTATTTCCCCAATTCCCCTACCCACCAACCTCTGGTAACCACCATTTTACTCTCTATTTCTATAAGTTCAACTTTTTATACTCCACATGTAAGTGAGATCGTGTGATATTTGTCTTTCTGTGTCTAGCTTATTTCATTTAACATAATGTCCTCCAGGTTTATCCATATTATCACAAACGACAGAATTTATTCTTTTTTTAAGGCTGAATAGTGTTCCATTGTGTATGTATGCCACATTTTCTCCATTCGTCCATCTATGAATGAAAACAGGTTGATTTCATATCTTAGCTGTTGTGAATAATGCTGCAATGAACATAGTAGTACAGATATCTCTTCAAAATACCCATATTAGTTATATCCTTTAGATATATATCCAGTAGGGGGAATTACTGAATCATACAGTAGTTCTATTTAAAATTTTTTGTTTTTTAATTTTGTTGTTTAGAGACAGGGTCTCGCTGTCACCAAGGCTGTAGCACAGTAGTGCAATCATAGCTCCCTGAGGCTCAAGTGCTTTACCTCAGCTTCCCTACTACAGGCATATGCCACTATACTCAGCTAATTTTTAAAAATTGTTTGTAGAGGCCAGGTGTGGTGGCTCATGCCTGTAATCCTAGCAATTTGGGAGACCAAGACGGATGGATCACCTGAAGTCAGGAGTTCGATGCTAGCCTGACCACCATGGTGAAACCCTGTCTCTACTAAAAATACAAAATAATTAGCTGGGCATGGCTGCACATGCTTATGATCCCAGCTACTTGGGAGGCTGAGGCAGGAGAATCACTTGAACCCGGGAGGCAGAGGTTGCAGTGAGCCAAGATCTTGCCATTGCACTCCAGCCTGGGCGACAAGAGTGAAAATCCATCTCAAAAAAAAAAAAAAAAAATTATTTGTAAAGACAGGGTCTTACGATATTGACCAGGCAGGTCTCAAACTCCTGGCTTCAAGCAGTCTTCCTGTCTTGATCTCCCAAAGTGCTGAGATTACAGCCATGAGCCACTGCATCCAGCCTTATTTTTAATTTTTTTGAGGAATCTCCATACATGTTGTCCATAATGGCTATACTTATTTACCTTGTCACCTTATTGTATAATGGTGCATTTCTCAGAATGTGTCCTTACTGTGTGACACATAACTATATTTGAAGTAAGTTTCTTATAGATAGCATATAGTTGGGTCTTTTTTTTTTTTTTTTTTTTTTTGTAATAGAGACAGGGTCTTGCTGTGTTGCCCAGGCTGGTCTTGAACTTCTGGGCTCAAGCAATATGCCTGCCCGGGCCTCCCAAAATGTTGGTACTGTAGACATGAGCCACCATGCCTGGCCTAGGTCTTTTTTTTTTTTTTTTTTGAGACAGGGTCTCACTTTTGTCGCCCAAGCTGGAGTGCTGTGGTGCAATCATGGCTCACTGCAGCCTCAACCTCCTAGACTCAATCAGTCCTCCACCTCAGCCTCCTGAGTAGCTGGGATTACAGATGCATGCCATCACGCCTGGCTAATTTTTGTTTTGTTTGGGGTTTTTTTTAGTAGAGACAGGGTTTTTCCATGTTGCCTAGGCTGGTCTCAAACTCCTGGGCTGAAGTGATCCACCTACCTTGGCCTCCCAAAGTGCTGGAATTACAAGCATAAACCATTACACCTGGTCTAGTTGGGTTCTTTTTTAAAAGAATCAGTTCTACTCATTTCTTTTAGTTGGTATGTATAAACCATTTATATTTAATATAATTTTTGATACTTTGGATTTAAATTTGCCATTTTTGTTTCGTTCATTATTTTTGTTGTTCTCTTTTCCCTTTCCTGTTTTACAGTGGGTTCCTTGAACATTTTTTAGTATTTCGAGTATATCTCTTTATGAAGTTTTTTGTGTGATAGCTCTAGGAGTATATATGTAGATAACTTATTACAGTCTATTAATATCAACTTTTTACCACCTTAAGTAGAATGTAGAAACTTTACCACCTTCTAGTTCCTTCTACCTTGCTTTTTTTTTTTTTTTTTTTGAGGTGGAGTCTCGCTCTGTTACCAGGTTGGAGTGCAGTGGCGTGATCTTGGCTCACTGCAATCTCCACCTCCCGGGTTCAAGCCATTCACCTGCCTCAGCCCCTCTGAGTGGCTGGGATTACAGGTGCATGCCACCACACCCAGCTAATTTTTGTATTTTTAGTAGAGATGGGGTTTCACCATGTTGACCAGGATGGTCTCGATCTCCTGACCTCATGATCCGCTGGCCTCGGCCTCCCAAATTGCTGGGATTACAAGTGTGAGCCATTGTGCCTGGCACACCTTCCTTCTTTATGGCACAGTTGTCTTAAATATTACCTCTACATACAAGGAGAACCACATCAGGCACTGCTGTCATTTTTACTTTCAACCATCAAACATAATTTTTAAAACTCAAGAGAAGAATTGCTTAGTGTAAGTATGTGTATATGTATATGAATAAACATACATATATGCATAACACATATATGGATATATGCATAGATAGACACACACACTCACCCTTTCCATTGCTTTTTCTTTACTTCTATTTGAGGTTTTCTTCTATCATTTACTTCCTTTCTGACAGAGTTTCTTTAGCCATTCTTTTCAAAGCTGATCTGTTGCTGACACATTTTTAGTTTTGTTCATCTGCCAGTATTTTTATTTCATTTTTATTTCTGAAGGATATTTTCACTGTCTATAGAATTTTGGCTTGATAGTTATTTTCTTTCAGCATTTGAAAAATATTTTATCCATCCTTGTGGTTTCCATGGTTCCTGATGAAAAATCTGTGGTCTTTCAAATTGTTATTCTTCTATAAGTAATAGGTTGTTTCTCTCTAGTTGATTTCAGGAGTTTTGTTTAGTTTTTAGAAGTTTGATTCTGTAAATTTATATCTAAATTTGAGGCTGAGTGTGATGGCTCATGCCCATAATCCCAGCACTTTGAGAGGCCAAGGTAAGAGGATTTCATGAGCCCAGGAGTTTGAGACCAGCCAGGACAACATAGTGAGACCCCACCTCTAAAACAGATGGATGGATGGATGGATGGATGGATGGATGGATGGATGGATAGATAGATAGATGGATGTTTTTGTTTTTTTCTTTTTTTGTGACAGAGTCTTGCTGTGTTGCCCAGGCTGGGGTGCAGTGGCTTGATCTCGGTTCACCACAACCTCCGCCTCCTGGATTCAAGAAAGTCTCCTGCCTCAGCCTCCCCCAAGTAGCTTGGATTACAGGTGCCCACCGCCACACCCAACTCATTTTTTGTATTTTTAGTAGAGACAGGGTTTCACCGTGTTGGCCAAGCTGGTCTAGAGCTCTTGACCTCAGATGATCCCCATGCCTCGGCCTCCCAAAGTGCTGGGATTACAAGCGTGAGCCACCGCACCCGTAGATGGTTTTTAGCCATTATTTCTTCAATTTTTTTTTTCATTTATCTGTTTGTTCTCTTACTCTTGGGACCCTGATAGCATGAATGTTAGATCTTTGTTATTATCCCACAGGACTTTGAAACTGTGTTAATTACTTTTCAATCTACTTTCTCTCTTGTACAGACTGGATGATTTCCATTCATTTAAGTTTACTAATTTGTTTCCTCTATCATTTCTCTTTTGCTGTTGAGCCCATCCACTGGGTCTTTTTAATTTCAGAAATTTTATTTTTAAAAATTGCATTTGGTACTCCTTATGTCTTCTATATGCTGAGTGTTTATAATGTCTTGTTTGAGCAGTTTCATGAGCGCTGTTTTAAATTCTTTTCAAATAATTCCAAAATCTATATTATCTTGGTATTGTCATCTGTTGATTGCCTTTTTTCATTCAAGTTGAGATTTTCATGTTCCTGGTATAATGAATAGTTTTGGATTGCATCCTGGCACTTGGAATATTGTGCTATGAGATTCTGGTTCCTATTTAAGTTTTTATATTTAACAGACAGTCAACCTTTTTAGGTTTAGAACACATACCCTTGGCCCATTTTTTTTGGCTGTGGTTAAGTTTTCAGTCTTGTTTTACTGTTCTGGTCTGTGCTACTGAGAGGCCAGTCTGAAATTTAGGTATTATTCCAGAGCAGTGTTCATGCCTTTTGCTGTGTTGTTTCTGGTCATTTTTACACATGGATTGCTCAGAGGCACGTTTAGGATTTCATACACAGATTTAGAGAATTCATTTCTCTAGCTCTCTCCTCACCATAATCCTTTCCCAATTCTGTAGTTTTGCTGGGATTAGGACTCCATCTAGTTATTCCAGGGTAGAGAAAGATGACTTCACCCACATTCTGTGCAGCTGTAACATGGAGAAGTGGGAAAAGACGTGCCACCTCGTTATGGCAGAGTTGTGTTGGAAGGCAGAATGCTGTTCACAATTTCTGGGCCACAGTGTCTGGTGAGGAAAAGGAGGGATACCCCCGCTTTTTTTAGTTTGCCTGGAGTAGGATAGGCATGGTCAAAATGTTTTTGTCTGCTGAGCTGCCCCTTTCCCAGTCCTTTACCTAGAGAGGGCAGGCTTTTCTTGGCACTTTCTTGTCTGTGCTTACTGGTTCTTTCAGAATGTGGCTTTAGAGCTTGGACTACGACATATTACAAGTTAAACCAAACCAAACAAAAAAATAGGGAGCTTCCTGTTGGGTCAGTCCTCATGTTCCCTGGTCCCTAGCCAATCTACCTTCTTTTTTCTACTTTTCAGAATTTTTCTGTCATTTGTATCATGAATTTCATCTAGAATGTTTGATCATAATCAGTGGGAAGGGCCGGGCACGGAGGCTCACGCCTGTAATCCCAGCACTTTGGGAGGCCAAGGCCAGCGGATCACCTAAGGTGAGGAGTTCGAGACCAGCCTGACCAACATAGTGAAACCCTGTCTCTACTAAAAATACAAAAAAATTAGCCGGGCCTGGTGGGGGGCACCTATAATCCCAGCTACTCGGGAGACTGAGATAGGAGAATCGTTTGAACCCAGGAGGTGGAGGTTGTAGTGAGCTGAGATCGCGCCATTGCACTCCAGCCCGGACAACAAGAGTGAAACTCCTTCCCCCCCAAAAAAAGAAATCAGTGGGAGGAATAGGGTGGAATATGCTTACTCCATCTTTTCCTGAACTGTAAATCCCTGCTGTAATTTTAAATTATGAACTTTATGTTTAGTTCCAGTAGTTTGTTTTAACCTGTGTACATAGTCTTTCAAATACAAATAACAGTTAGGAGGTTTTCCCCCAATAATTATATCTTTTTTTTTTTTTTTTTTAAAAGAGACCAGGTCTCACTGTATCGCCTAGGCTGGACTTGAACTCCTGTGCTCAGGCAATCCTCCTCCCTCAGCCTTCCAAGTAACTGGAACTACAGGTATATACCCCTATACCTGGCTGTTTTCTTATCCCATTATCTACTTTTGGAACAGGGATTGGCAAACTATAATCTGTTTCCCATATCCAGCTCACTTCTTATTTTGGTATGGCAGACAAGCTCAGAATAGGTTTTCCTTTTTTTTGGAGACAGGTCTCACTTTGTCACCCATGCTGGAGTGCATTGGTATAAACACAGCTCACTTCAGCCTCGACCTCCCAGGCTCATGGGATCCTCCTGTCTCAGAGAGAGAAAGAGAGAGAGAGAAAAAAAAGAAACTATATGAAATTCAAATTTCAACGTTTTATTAGAATATGCCATGTTCATTTGTTTATATATTGTCTATGTCTGCCTTCATGGTATGACAGCATAGTTGAGTAGTTGAAGCTGAGACTTAATTGCCAGCCCTTTTTCCAGATGATTTGTAAATCCTAGCGGTGATAACCAGCATCCCTTTCTTGTTCTGCTTTAGTGATACTGGTATTTCAAGATACATAATTTTCGGCCGGGCGCGATGGCTCAAGCCTGTAATCCCAGCACTTTGAGAAGCTGCGGCGGGCAGATCACAAGGTCAGGAAATCAAGACCATCCTGGCTAATACGGTGAAACCTCGTCTCTACTAAAAATATAAAAAAAAATTGGCCGGGCACGGTGGCTCACGCCTGTAATCCCAGCACTTTGGGAGGCCAAGACGGGCGGATCACGAGGTCAGGAGATCGAGACCATCCTGACTAACACGGTGAAACCCCATCTCTACTAAAAATACAAAAATTAGCCGGGCGCGGTGGCGGGCGCCTGTAGTCCCAGCTACTCGGGAGGCTGAGGCAGGAGAATGGCGGGAACCCGGGAAGGCGGAGCTTGCAGTGAGTGGAGATCGCGCCACTGCACTCCAGTCTGGGCGACAGAGCGAGACTCCGTCTCAAAAAAAAAAAAAAAAAAAATTAGCCGGGCGTGGTGGCAGGTGCCTGTAGTCCTAGCTACTCAGGAGGCTGAGGCAGGAGAATGGCGTGAACCTGGGAGGCGGAGCTTGCAGTGAGCCCAGATCGCGCCACTGCACTCCAGCCTGGGTGACAGAGCGAGACTCCGTCTCAAAAAAAAAAAAAAAAAACAACAACATAATTTTCTCAGGAGAAAAATTCTTTTGTTTCTGGTTTCTAGGTATTTGTGAGATATTTCTCTCACAAAATTGGTTCTTTTCTTTGGGTTTTTGTTGTTGTTGTTGTTGTTGTTGTTGTGTTTTGAGATAGTCTCTCTCTGTTACCGAAGCTGGAGTGCAGTGGCACGATCTCGGCTCACTGCAACCTCTGCCTCCTGGGTTCAAGCAGTTCTCCTGCCTCGGCCTCCCTAGTAGCTGGGATTACAGGTGCCCACCACCACACCAGGCTAATTTTTGTATTTTTAGTAGAGATGGGGTTTCACCATGTTGGCCAGGCTGGTCTCAAACTCCTGACCTCAGGTGATCTGCCCTCCTTGGCCTCCCAAAGTGCTGGGATTACAGGCATGAGCCACTGCGCCTTGCCTCTTTTCCTCTGTTATCTGACTTACCGGATGGCATCTGTTAGGTAAATCAGAAACCAAAGAGGAGTAGCATTCACCACTCCCTGTCACCCCAAAAGCAAATCTATTATCATGCCCTGTGCAGTTTACTTCCTGAATATCTCCTTACTTGTAACACTTTTGCAGCTCCACCAGTAACATCAAACTGGACTGTCCACGTCCAGTGCTATGTTCTCTACACCCAGCTAAATGAAGTGTTCATTCCAAAATGCAGGGCAGGTAGATCACTGTCATGCTTCTGTTATTCAAAGGCTTCTTAATGCTTATAGGACAAAGAAAAATCACCCTTGTGTGGCCCTACCCTGTATACATCTCCAGCTTCCTGGCACCTGCTCCCCTTTGCTCTTTATGCTTCAGACACAGTGGCTTCTTTCACACCCTGCTCCTACCCTTTCTGAGGTTACTGACTAGCATGGACTTCCCTGCCCTTCTTAATGCCTCCCTGATTCCTGTTCCTCTTCTTCTTGTCAGCTGAGGAGTCTCAGTGCCTTAGGGAGGCCTTGGCTGAGCTCCCTGACTAGGTCAAATTTTCTTCTTCTGTAGGCTCTTAGAGTGCTATAATTCTCTTTTCTATCACTTCTCGTATTTGTCTGTGAGGTGATTTGTTTAATGTCAGTTTTCTGCTACTAGACTGTAAGCTTCATGAAGATAGGGATTCTGTTAGAATTCGTTCACTATTTCTAGTAGAAGGAACAGGGCCTAGCCCATAGTAAATACTGAGTAAGTGGGTTATTTCCCCAATGATTGCCTTTTTAAAGAAAACCAGTTCTGTAAACCAGCATTCATCAGGTTTATCATATGGCTTTTTATATTTTTGAATTATTTTTTGTGAGGATTTTTATTAATATGTTTCCCAATAGTGGACCATGGTTAAATTTTTGAAATAAGCCTTAGTTGATCAGGTTATGGTATAATGATAACATATGCTGCTTTTTCTTTGCTAGGATTTTAAGATTTTACAGTTAAAGTTATTTTCTTTTTTGTGTGTTTTGTCAGATTTTGACCTCAGTGTTACACTAGTATTTTCATGGCTTATTTTATTCCTGTCTTTTATTTTCAACTTTTCTATAGCCTTAAGCTTAAAAATGTCTCTTTTCAACAGCATATAAATGAGGGGTTTTATTATTAGGTTTTATAATTTTTGTATTTTAATTGGAGCATTTAGTTTGTTTAATATAGTTAATATATTCTTTGCTTTCTATTTTCCTCAAAGATTTGAATAGAACAAAAGGCTCACCTCCCCCAAGCAAGAGGGAATTCTCTGGCAGTCTGCCTTTGCACTTGAATTGCAACTCCTCCCTGAATCTCCAGCCTGCCAGCCTCTTCTATTATGAGTCAATTCCTTAAAATAAATCTATATGATATATATTTAATATAATATATAATGTGGCTACTACCTAGAATTAATATATACTTAATATGACATATAATATAATTACAGTAGTACCTTCTTATCTGGAGGAGGCACTATGTTCCAAGACTCCCAGTGGATGCCTGAAACCACAGATATATATTTCCCTATACATACATAGCTGTGATAAAGTTTAATTTATAAATTAGGCACAGTAAAAAATTAACAATAACTAATAATAAAATACAACAATTATAATAATATGCCAGCATGTTCCTTTTTCTGTTTTTTCTTGCTTTTTGGATTGATAGACTTTTTTACTCTCCTAGCTTTTTCCTCTCTTGCCAAATTATAGACCCTGTTCTTTTAGTGGTTACCCTACAGATTACAACACATAGCCTACGTGTATCACATTAATGTAATTGATGTATTAGTATATTTGTTCTTAGACAATACAAAGATCTTGGAACACTTTTAACTTCTCTCATCTGTTCCATATATATATATATATATCCGTTCCATATTATATATATATAATTTGTGTATTCTAATCATACATGTTTTAAAACCCATAAGACATTATTATTGTTTTATATGGTCACCATTCATTTAGATCTATCTACATATTACCATTTCCATTTTTCATCACTGCTGTTTTAACCTTATTGAGATTATTTACTTTCTGCTTGAAGAACATATTTTAATAACTTCTTAGTATTGTTTTGCTGCTAATGAATTGTCTTGAGTTTTCTTGGTCTGAAGGTTTTTAAATTTTGCCTTTAGGGGCCAAACGTGGTGGCTCACACCTGTAATCCCAGCACTTTTGGAGGCGGAGGCCAGTGGGTCACTTGAGGTCAGGAGTTCAAGACCAGCCTGGCCAGCATAGCGAAACATGGGTCCCTACTAAATACACAAAAATTAGCCAGGCATGGTGGTGGGCACCTGTAATCCCAGCTACCCAGGAGGCTGAGGCAGGAGAATTGCTTGAACCCAGGAGAGAGAGGTTGCAGTGAGCCGAGATTGTGCCACTGTACTCCAGCCTGGGCAACCGAGTGAATTTTTTTTTTTTTTTTTTACCTTTAGGTTCTTAAAATATAATTTTATAATATATATAAATATTTTAATGTTTTAATATAAATATAATATTTTTGGTGGCAAATTTTTTTTTGCCCTTTGAAAATATTCATTTGTTTGTCTTCTGGCTTCTGTCTATATTAGTTAGGGTTCTTCAAGAAACAGATTCAATAGGTTATAGGTGTGTTTTATTTCATTTTGTTTTTTTAAAATTTTTATTTATTTTTTCAAGACACGGTCTTGACTTATCATTCACACTGGAATATAGTGATGTGATCATAGCCCATTACAGCCTCGAACACTTGGGCTTAAGCAATACTCCTGTCTCAGCCTTCCAAGTCACTGAGACTGCAGGCATGTGCCACCGCACCTGGCTTATTTTATTTTTATGTATGTGTGTGTGTGTGTGTATATATATATATATGCTTTTATATTTATATAATACTTTATATATGTTATATTAAAATATATTTTATATTATTTAAAATATATATATACATATTCTTATCTGTAGTTTCATTCTTATTCGCAGTTTCAATTACCCATGGCTAACTACAGTCTGAAAATATTAAACGGAAAATTCAGTGATAAACAATTCATAAGTTTCGTGTACTATTCTAAGTAGCATGATGAAACCTTGCACCTATCCTGCTCCATCCAGCCCAGGACTTGAATCATCCCTTTGTCTGATTTATCCATGCTCTAGTCACTATCCACCCATTAGTCCCTTAGCCATCTGGGTTATAAGATCAACTGTAGCAATACTGCAGTGCTTGTGTTCAAGTAATGCTTATTTTACTTAATAATGGCCCAAAGTGCAAGGGTAGTGGTAGCATATTGTTACAGTTGTTCTATTTTATTATAAGTTGTTGCTGTTAATCTCTTACTGTGCCTTATTTCTAAATTAAAGTTTACCATAGGTACGTTTGTATAGGAACGAAATATAGTTTATGTAGGGTTCAGTACCATCTATGGTTTCAGGCATCTACTGGGAGTCTCGGAACATATCCCCCCCCCCCCAGATAAGGGGGTAGTACTGAAATTGTGTTGAATATATGCTTATTATATTAAATATTAGTCATATATTACATACATATTATATAGATTTATTTTAAGGAATTGATTCAGTCGGGGAGGCTAGCAGACTAGAGACCCAGGAAGGAACTGCAGTTCAAGTTCAAGGGTAGTCTGCTGGAGAATTCCCTCTTGCGTGGAGGAGGTCAGCCTTTTGTGCTATTCAGACCTTCAGTCGTATGGATGAAGCCCACCTACATTATGGAGGGCAACCTTGCTGCACTCAAGGTCCATTGATTTAAATGTAAATCTCATCCAAAAAAACCCCTCACAGAAATATCCAGAATAACCTTTAACCAAATACGTGGACACTGTGATGTGGCCCAGTGAAATTAACAATCACAAGTCTACCCTTTGTCAGCTTGGCACCCATAGGCATCTCCTTAAGCCATTATTAATCTCCAAATAAAGACAATAACAAAGTCATACTTCTGCTTAGCATGAAAGAACTATCTTGCATGTAGCTGAAAACACACTATTCCTTTCTCTAGAAGAGGAAGCAAATTATTTTGTTGATGTTTACCCTTCTTGATATCCTGCAACTTAAATTCTCAAGTTTAAGAAAAAGGTAATACTTAAGTATTATGATCAGCTGTTAATCTAGTTGTTTTCTTTGACGAAAATATTTTTGTATCCATTTTCTATTGATGCCTAGCAAAACATCCCCAAATTTCATATTTTAAAGCAACAGCCATCTAAAATTGGCTCACAGTTCTGTGAATATCAATCAGTGCTGGGTAGCTGTTTGGTTCCTCTACTAGTTCTTTTTTTTCTTTTTTTTCTTTTGACAAAGTGTCTCACTCTGCCACCCAGGCTGGAGTGCGGTAGCACAATCTCGGGTTACTGTAACCTCTGCCTCCCAGGCTCAAGCAATTCTTCTGTCTCAACCTTCTGAGTAGCTGCAATTACGGACGCACACCACTACTGCCTGGCTAATTTTTTTATTTTTAGTAGAGATGGGGTTTCACCATGTTGGCCAGGCTGGTCTCAAACTCCTAACCTCAAATGACCCACCTGCCTCAGCCTCCCAAAGTGGTGGGATTACAGGCATGAGCCGCCACGCCCGGCCTCTCTGCTGGTTTTGATTGGAGTCATTCATGCAACTGTAATCATCTAATGGTTCATCTGGGACTCAGATTGTCTCAAGCATACGTCTGGCAGTTGGTGTCACTTGTTGATTGGGCCTCTCTCTTAATGTAAGGAAGTGAGCCAAAGCTTCTCGCATTATGACAGCAGTGTTTCCATAGAGCCAAATGACAGCTGCAAGTTCTCTTGAGGTATCAACTTGGAAGACACACTATTACTTCTGCATTTTATTGATTTAAGCAAGTCACAGGGCCAGCTCAAATTAAAGGAATGGAGAAATAAACTTCACCTGTTGATAGGAGTGGCAGTGTGTCACTGTAAAAGGCATGTGTACAAGGATGGGATTTTATGTAGCTATCTTTGCAAACAAACTACCACAGTGTCTTTTTTCCTTTTGAGTGCTTAAAAAAATTGTTTTTAAATAATTATTTGGTTTTCAGAAATTTCACTATTGTATATCTAGACACAGATTTTCTTTTTGTTTATCTGCTTGGGGGGTTTTAGGGCTTCTTGGATCTGTGGTTTGATGTTTTTCCTCAGTTTTGGAGAATTTTCAGCCTTCGTCTGTTCTTCAAATATTTCTTCTGTTCCATTTCTCCCTTTCCGCTTTTCTGAAACTGGAATTACATGTAGGTTAGATCATTTCATTGTATCCTTTTACCTCTTACTTTTGCCTTGGAATTTTTTTATAAATCTTTTTGCTTCTCTCTGCTTCATTCTAGATACTTCCTTTTGACCTATTTTCCAGCTCACTAATTCTCTCTTCAGCTATATTTTATCTGTTCTTAAATTTATCCATTAAGATCTTTTTTTCAGATCTGCTATTACATTTTTATACCAATCTTGACTAAAATTCTTAATGCTACAGGACTGTTCTTATTGTCTGTTTTTTACTGATTCTCATGTTGCCTTTTTATGGACTAGACACTGTAGTTTTAAAATTATTTGTAGAAATAACCTGAGACTTATGATATATTTTTCAAGAGAGGATTTGTTTGTTTCTAACTTTGCCTAGGAGTCTTCAATCATTTTAATTCAGTTTCAGGGACTGATTTGCTTTTAAGCAGGGCTGTAGTCCCTACAGGGGTGGTCAACTTCAGTTCACTACCTAATATACCTATTATGTGTGGAGTACTTTGCTAGATGTTGGGTAGGTCTTGTGAGCAGAGCAGACCTCTCTGGTCTGTATGGAGCATGGAGCTTGATTATAATTGACAGGTAAGTATATACATATACATATACATACACACACACACACACACACACATATCAGGCCGGGTGCAGTGGCTCACACTTGTAATCCCAGCACTTTGTGAAGCCAAGGCAGGTGGATCACTTGAGGTCAGGAGTTTGAGGCCAGCCTGGCCAACATGGTGAAACCCTGTCTCTTCTGAAAATACAAAAATTAGCCAGACATGGTGGCAGGTGCCTGTAATCCCAGCTACTGGGGAGGCTGAGGCATGATAATCACTTGAGCCCGGGAGATAGAGGTCACAGTGAGCTGAGATTATGCCACTGTAATCCAGCCTGGGTGACAGAGTGAGACTCCATCTCAAAAAAAAAAAAATATATATATATATATATATATCTCTTTATCTTTATCTCTATATCTTATCTTAAAGATACATATATATCTTTAAGATAGATATAGATATTTATATAGCTAAGTAATTAATAAATTATATATTAAGTTCTATTTAAGCAATGAGTAGGCTGCTATGGTTGTGAATGTTTGGAGTAGACAGAGGATAAGAATGGGTCTACCATAATCGGCAGGGGCAGGTTTTGTTTAAGCTGAAAACTAAGAGGGCTTAGAACAGAAACTGCCAGGCAGAAGCAGTTACCAGTGTGAAGACTAGATGAGAACCAAAAACGTATGTGGGAGGAGGGAGGGGAAGTTGTGCAGTAGGGAGTTGAGATTGATTTAGAATTGTATTAATGAGCTTCCCCTGCAACCCCCATTTTTCTCCCATTTACCTTCAGAAAAATTAGTGATTTGACTACCAGTGAATCTAGGCTCCAGGTCTAGCTCTGTAGTTTTGTTCAAAACGAAACAGAAGGAGGGAGGAAAAAGAGAGCAAACATGGAATTGGGATGGGAAGTAAGGAAGAGAATCCATGAGAAGAGAGACTGTCAAGTTTCTTCGTATTCCTTTTTTAATTATAGAAGAAAAGATCGGATAAGAATATTCCATCTTATTTCTCTGTTTAAAAGAGAGTAGGCCAGGCGCAGTGGCTTACGCGTGTAATCCCAGCACTTTGGGAGGCTGAGGCAGGCGGATCACAAGGTCAGGAGTTCGAGACCAGCCTGACCAACATGGTGAAAGCCTGTCTCTACTAAAATTACAAAAATTAGCCGGGCGTGGTAGCGCATGCCTGTAATCCCAGCTACTTGGGAGGCTGAGGCAGGAGAATCGCTTGAACCTGGGAGGCAGAGGTTACAGTGAGCCGAGATTGCGCCACTGTACTCCAGTCTGGGCAATAGAGTGAGACTCCTTCTCAAAAAAAAAATAATAATAATAATAAAATAAAATAAATAAAAGAGCAAATGAATCAAAATGAAGAGAAGCCATTTTATCTGCCTCCTGGATGAAGAGTTTCATTGATGGGCCGGGCGCGGTGGCTCACGCCTGTAATCCCTGCACTTTGGGAGGCCGAGGCGGGCGGATCACGAGGTCAGGAGATCGAGACCATCCTGGCTAACACGGTGAAACCCCGTCTCTACTAAAAATACAAAAAAAATTAGCCGGGCGCGGTGGCGGGCACCTGTAGTCCCAGCTACTCGGGAGGCTGAGGCAGGAGAATGGCGCGAACCTGGGAGGCGGAGCTTGCAGTGAGCCGAGATGGTGCCACTGCACTCCAGCCTGGGCGACAGAGTGAAGACTCCGCCTCAAAAAAAAAAAAAGAGTTTCATTGATGAACCTGAAATGTTTTGGTTAACATGAGAAAGGGGGGTGAGAAGATGCCTGAGATGTGAGCTCCTTGAGGACAAGAGCTGCTCTCTCTCTCCAGCCTGGCACAAGACAAGGAACTTAGTTGAATGAATGAACAAATAAGTAGTTCTCTGCTTTGAAGGAACTTGGTCTGTTATTAATTTACAAATCAGGTTTACCATTTATTTGCTTTATATAAGTTCTAGAGACAGATTAAGAAACCATTTCCTCTCATAATATTACTACCCTAAACTTCTGGTCTGATCTATGGATTGTAGAGCTTAAATTTCCTCAAAGCCCAACAGAGATTGTTACGCCAAGTAAATGGCATGTTTCTCAGAGCCTTGTATTTTCTGTCTTTGGCCACAGACCTTAGGACTTAGGCTGATAACTGGAACTTAGTAGAATCATGCTTCCTGTATCTTAATTTTCCAACTCTTATATAAGGTTTGCTTTTTCTAGAGAGAGACTAATCTGGAATGAGAATGAAATCTCATCAGTAAAGGCAAAGCTTTAAGTGGGTCATCTGACTTTGCTTTTGTGCTCTACATTCACCCTGGTCATAAAAGGTCCTTTCATGAGTTTTCTAGGCTTTCATCACTGCCAGCCTCTCCACAGGCATTGTGAAAGTATTAAACTTCCTACCCTCCCCCATGCTTGTCTCATGGACTCTTTCGTAGAGTGCACACTGGACTGTGTTTAGCTCAGCAGGAACTCTTTGCAAACACTGAATACATGAACAATCCTCCTGAAAAGATAAGAGATTTCAGTATTGATTAGCTTCATAGCCGCAGAAGTTAGCATCTGCCAGTATCTGATAAACAGGGTGACTTGCAGCCTAATTTTTGTGAAATTACTAGGCCAAAGTTTAAGAAGTGTTCGTGTTAAAGTTACTTATATATAAAATTTGCCTATAGATAATTTCTGTCAATAGGAGGTTGATGAATGCTTCACATAACCTAGATACTCCTAATTAAATGTTTTTTATTTCTTTTTTTCTAGGACACATGTTCAAAGAGCATAATTAACTTTTTAAAAGAAGCTAGTAAGTACTGAAATAGTTTTTTAAGTTTTTTCTACAGAAATGGAGGAGGAAAGGAAACATGGAATTCTGAAGGGCTACTTAGTAAGCTGCTTATGGCATAATCTGGGGTAGGGGTGCATGGTAAAGGATTTGCATTTTACTGAGATCCATACATGTCAAGGGAACTGTATGTAAAATTAGTCATATGTATTGATTTTTCAAGGACTATAGTCCATCAACTACAATAGGCTCCAAAAAATTCTGGGGAAATTAGCTTCTTGGGGCCTTCCAGTTTACCTACTATGTTTTTCTCACTGTAAATATTCCCAACTTTTGGGGTTTTAGCCACTTAAGTTTTTTATTTTCTCTAATGTCTCTAGTATCTGCCTTCCTTTCCTGTCAATGCTAAACTCTGAGGTTCAGCAGTTCATTCTCTTCCCTCATTGCTTATAGCTTCATTACATTCATCTAGCAAAACCTTAATTCTGTATGTTCGCCATACCATTAGTGCTTAGAGCATTTTTTCAGAAAAGAATCCTGGAAAAATGGATCTTATCTCACCGGGGCCCTCGGGGCTGCTGGGCTGCCTGGTGTCAGCACTTCCTGCCATTTTCTATAGCACCAGTATTAGTCTTAATACTTTAAAAAACCATGTCCCACTATCTCCCCCTCCTCTCTTAGCCTTTGATCTTGCTGCATACCTCATGGGGAAATCTTTAAGATGTCAGATTTCAGTTCACTCACTTTTCTACAATTTCTCCCATTTTTGCCTTTCTTATGTGCCTTCGCTTCCTTCCCATCTGATTCTTTATCGGCATTTACACAGATTGTTTCTTGCCTAACTTGACAGACCCTTTCTTGAGTGCAAATCAGTGGCTGTTTTTGCTAGGGTATAAAAATTCTATATCTAGTCACCTTGACAAAGTTACCCTGTTATTTCCAATAACTTACCTCATATAGAATCTTGTAGATTTTCTTTTTTTTTTTTTAAGATGTTTTCTCACTTTGTCACCATGCCCAGCCTAAATTCTCGTAGGTTTTCTATGTAAACAATCAGATTTTCTGCAAATATTAGTCTCCTTTCTAATTCTTATAATTTTAATTTCTTTTTCTTTTTTAAAATTTTTTGTAGAGACTAGATTTTGCTATGTTGTCCAGGCTGGTCTTGAACTCCTGGGCTCAAGCAATCCTCCCGTCTCAGCCTCCTAAAGTGCCGTTACAGTGGCATGAACCACTGTACGTGGCCAAATTTCTTTTCCTGTTGTGAAGGCAAAGACTTTTCTAACAATATTGAATAGAAGTGATAGTAGATTACTTTATTTCTGATTTTCAAAAGAATGCTTTCAGTTTCTCTCTGTTGAAGATAATTGCATAATGTTGTTTTTTTAAATAGTAACTGCTTTATCAGGTTAAGGAAGGTTTCTTCTATTTCTATTTAAGAGGATTTTTTAAAATCTTGAATTCATGTGTTTTTATCTAGTGCATTTTCTACATCAATTGAAATGGTTGTATGAACTTTCTTTTTTAATATGGGTGAATCATATTTATAGATTTTATGTTAAAATATCCTTGTATATCTTGGATAAACTCAAGTGGATCATGATTTATCTTTTTTATATGCTAGATTCAATTTGTTGATACTTTGGTATTTTTTTGAATATATATTATTGTGTAAAAGTGAGCCTGTGATATTCTTTCTTGTAATGTTTTTGTCCAGTTTTGGTGCCTGGTTTTGCTCTCTCCTTAGAATGAGCTGGGAACTAGTCACTCTTGTTTTCTCACCTGTAATACCATTTGGGTCCAGTGTTTTTTATGGGGGACAAATTTGAACTTGTGGTCAACCTCTTTAATTGTAAGAATATTCAGGTCTTTTGTTCTTCCTGGGCTAGTTTTTTATTCTTTTTCTAGAGATGCGTTCATTTCTCTTAGTTTTATTTGCCTATAGTTGTAGATAATCTCAGTTTTTTTATCTGCTACTTCTGTAATTATTTCCACTTTTGATTTATAATATTAGCTTGTGGGCTGGGCGTCATGTCTCACGCCTGTAATCCCAGCACTTTGGGAGGTCAAGGTGGGAGGATCACAAGGTCAGGAGATCGAGACCATCCTGGCTAACATGGTGAAACCCCGTCTCTACTAAAAATACAAAAAAAAAAAATAAGCTGGGCGTAGTGGCAGGCACTTGTAGTCCCAGCTACTCGGAAGGCTGAGGCAGGAGAATGGCGTGAACCCAGGAGACAGAGGTTGCAGTTAGCCGAGATCGCACCACTGCACTCCAGCCTGGGCAACAGAGCGAAACTGTCTCCAAAAAAAAAAAAAAAAAAAAAAATTAACTTGTGTCTTCTCTTTTTACCTGTTTTTTAATTTATCAAATAACTATTTTTGGCTTTGTTTCATTTTTATTATACAATAAAAATGAAATTCTTTTCATTGTATTTCTTTTCATTGATTATTCCTATAATTCTTAAACAACTTTATAATTGATGTAACAATAACCTGTACACATTTAAAGTGTAAAATTTATTACGTTTTGTCCCATGTATAGAGCAGGAAAGTATCACCACAACAAGAGTGTGAACATATAATCTCTCCCCAAAGTTTTCTTGTGCCTTTTATAATCACTGCCTCTTGCCCCTGCCCACTCCTTCATCCCCAAGCAACCATTGGTCTGTTTTTTGCCACTATAGATTAGATTGTATTTTCTAGAGTTTTATACAAGTGAAATCACATAGTATAGTAATAACCATGTGTTTGTTTGTTTGTTTCTTTCTTTTTTTTTTTTTTTTGAGATTGAGTCTTGCTCTGTCGCCCAGGCTAAAGCACAGTGGGGTGATCTTGGCTTACTGCAAGCTTCACCTCCTGGGTTCACACCATTCTCCTGCCTCTGCCTCCTGAGTAGCTGGGACTCTAGGCGCACCTGCCACCACACCCAGCTAATTTTTGTATTTTTAGTAGAGACTGGGTTTCACCATGTTAGCCAGGATGGTCTCGATCTCCTGACCTTGTGATCCGCCCACTTCAGCCTCCCAAAGTGCTGGGATTACAGGCGTGAGCCACTGCTCCTGGCAACTGTGTGTTTCTGATCCTTTGTCAGGGCTAGCCAATTCCTAGAGACAGTGAATAACTCACTCATACTCTAGCTGCCTCCTTTATGTGGCTCTCATAGGACTTTGACACCTATCTATTATCCACCTGCCCTGTTCATTTCAAGATCAGATACCAGGAAACTAAGGACATCCCTATGCTGCAAAACTCACTGAAATTATTCAAACTAGCCAGCCCTAAACATGCTTACCCTGCCTTGCCCATTCCTTCCACTGAAACCACATAAAGGCTCTTGCCCATGTTTTCATCCCATTCTGTTGGCCTCCTGACTGACCCTAGTGCTTCCTCATGTGGCCCCTGCATGGCATGGTGTGCGCCTTCCTCTTGAGAACTGCGAGTAACTATCTTGTCAGTGGCAATCACCTCCTGATCTGTTGGCCTCATCATACTTGAATAACAATGAAATCTATGTTTTAAGGCCAGGCGCAGTGGTTCACGCCTGTAATCCCAGCACTTTGGGAGGCGAGGCAGGCGGATCACGGGGTCAAGAGATCGAGACCTTCCTGGCCATCATGGTGAAATGCCGTCTCTACTAAAAGTACAAAAATTAGCTGGGCATGGTGGCGCGTGCCTGTAATTACAACTACTTGGGAGACTGAGGCAAGGAATCACTTGAACCCGGGAGGCGGAGGTTACGGTGAGCCGAGATCGTGCCACTGCACTACAGCCTGGTGACAGAGCAAGACTCCATCTCAAAAAAGAGAAAAACTGTCAAATGATATTCCAAAGTGGTTGTACCATTTTATATTTGCACCAAAAATGTCTGAGGGTACTGATTGCTCCATATCCTTGACAGCACTTGGTATAGCTGTTGTTTTAATTTTGGTCACTTTAGTGGGTATATGCTGATATTTTATGTTTTACTTTTTATTTCCCTAATGATTAATAGTTTGCAGCATCTTTCATGTGCTTATTTCCCTTCCATATATCTTATTTGATAAAAATATCTGTTCAAATATTTTGCCCATTGTTTTGTTGGGATACTTATTTTCTTACTGTTGAGCTTTGAGAGTTCTTTATATATCTGGATACCAATCCTTTGTCAGATATATGTTTTGCAAAATTTTCTCCCAGCCTGTGATTTGCCTTTTTATTCTCCTGTCTTAAAAAAAAATTGTAGTTAAATATACACATAATATGAAATTTAACATTTTAACTCTTTTTAAGTATACGGTTTTGTGGTATTAAGCATAGTCACACTGTTGTGCAACCATCACTGCCATCCATCTCTGGAACTTTTTCATCCTCCCTAACTGAAATTCCGTACACATTTAAACACTAACTTCTCATTCCTCCTTAACCCAGCCCCTGGCAACCATCATTCTGTTTTCCTTCTCTATGAGTTTGACTGCTCTAAGTACTTCATATAAGTGGAATCATACAATATTTTCATTTTGTGACTGGCTTATTAGTATAATGTCTTCAAGTTTCATCCATGTGGTAGCATGTGTCAGAATTTCCTTCCTTTTTAAGGCTAACATTCCATCGTATGTATATGCCACATTTTATTTATCCATTCATCTGTTGATGGACACTTAAGTTGCTTCCTCCTTTTGGCTATTGTGAATAATGCTGCTGTGAATGTTGGTGTATAAATATCTGCTCGAGTTCCTGCTTTCGATTCTTTTGGGTATGTTCCCAAAAGTAGAATTGCTGGGTCGTTTGTTAATACATTTAGTTTTTTGAGGAATTGCAATACTGATTTCTACAGTATGGTACCATTTACATTCCAACCAGCAATGTTCAGAGTTCCAATTTGTTAACATTCTCGCCAACCCTTGTTGTTTTCTGGATTTTTTTTTTGGGGGGGGGGGGGGGGGGGTTGTTTTATTTATTTATTTTTTTTTTTTTTTTGAGGCAGAGTCTCACTCTGTCACCCAGGCTGAAGTGTAGTAGCGCGATCTCGGCTCACTGCAACCTCTGCCTCCCGGGTTCAAGCGATTCTCCTGCCCCAGCCTCCTGAGTAGCTGGGACTAGAGGCGCGCATCACCACGCCTGGCTAATTTTTTGTATTTTTAGTGGAGTCCGGGTTTCACTGTGTTAGTTAGGGCTGGGATTATAGGCGTGAGCCACTATGACCAACCTTTTTTTTTTTAAACAATAACCATCTTGATGGGTATGAAATAGGTTTTTGAGACAGAATCTTGCTGTGTCACCCAGGCTGGAGTGTAGTGGTGCAGTCTTGGCTCACTGCAACCTCTGCCTCCTAGGTTCAAGCAATTCTGCCTCAGCCTCCCAAGTGGCTGGGATTACAGGCGCCCGCCACCACACCCAGCTAGTTTTTGTATTTTCAGTAGAGATGGGGTTTCACTGTGTTGACCAGGCTGGTCTTGAACTCCTGACCTCACACTCCATCTGCCTCAGCCTCCCAAAGTGTTGGGATTATAGGGGTGAGCCACCATGCCCAGCCAGGGTTTTGTTTTGTTTTGTTTTTTGTTTTTGTTTTTGTTTTTAAGAGACAGGGTCTTTCTCTGTCACCCAAGCTGTAAGTGGCACCAGTCATAGCTCACTGTAATCTGAAACTCCTGAACCCAAGCAATCCTCCTGCCTCAGCCTTCCATGTAGCTAGATGTACAGGCACATGCCACCATACCCGGCTAACTTTTTGTTTGTTTGTTTTGTTTGTTTGTTTTGAGACAGAGTTTTGCTCTTGTTGCCCAGGCTGGAGTGCAATGGCATGATCTTGGCTCTCTGCAACTGTAATCTCCTCTTCCTGGGTTCAAGTGTTTCTCCTCCCTTGGCCTCCCAAGTAGCTGGGATTACAGGCACCCGCCACATCGCCTGGCTAATTTTTTATATTTTTAGTAGAGATGGGGTTTCACCATGTTGGCCAGACTGGGCTCGAACTCCTGACCTCAGGTGATCCACCCACCTCAGCCTCCCAAAGTGCTGGGATTACAGACGTGTGCCATCACACCTGGCCCCTAGCTAACTTTTAAATGTATTTTGTAGAGATGAGGTCTTACTGTGTTGGCCAGGCTGGTCTTGAAATTCTAAGCTCAAGTCATCCTTCCACCTCAGCCTCCCAAAGTGCTAGGATTACAGGTGTGAGCCTCCACACCTGGCCCCTTTGCCCATTGTAATAATTAGGTTGTTTTTGTTGTTGAGTTGTAGGAGCTCTTTATATATTCTGGATTTCGGTTCCTTATCAGATATGTGATTGGCACACATTTTTTTCCATCCATGGATTGCTTTTTCATTCTGTTATAGTATTCTTGATTCACAGAAGTGTTTAATATTGATGAGGTCATACTTAATCTGTGTTTTGTTTTGTTGCTTGTGCTTTTGGTGTTATATCCAAGAAATTGTTGCCAAATCCAATGTTGTGAAACTTTGCCCTCTGTTTCCTTCTGAGTTTTATAGTTTTAAGACTTAAATTTAGGTTTTCGACCCATTTTTAGTTAATTTTTGCATATGGTATAAGGGAAGGGTCCAGTGTTACTGTTTCGCATGTAGATATACAGTTTTCCGAGTACCATTTGATGAAAAGGCTGTCCATTGAATTGCTTTTGCAACTTTTATTTGGGCATATTTATGTGAGTCTGTTTGGTTCTATATTTTGCTCCATTGATCTATGTGTCTGTTCCTCTGCTAATACTGTCTTAAATATGGTAGCTATATAGTAAGCCTTAATACTGAGTAGATAGATTTCTCCCATTTTATTGTTCTTTTTCAAAATTGTCACTGGTTTGTTTTTATTTTTTACTTTATGCAGATAACCTGTACTATACTTTGGTTTCATGTATCAAGTAGTTTGTTCCAAGTTGTGCTTTAAGCAGAACAAATAAATTTTCATACTGTTCTTTGTGTTAATCTGCAATATAAACCTATACCAAATTCTATTTTGTGTGTGTGTTTGTTGTAGTAATCTGACTGACTTTCATACCTCCAGACTCATGTCTTTCAAGGTCCCCAACTGAATCTTGTTTTAGGTGGAACTTAGAAGCAGTAGAACTTAAGAATCTATTTCACAGCCTTAGTAGTCTAGTTTCATTCTCTATATAATGTCGTCTATGGAAGTGAGCTGCTCTCCAGTGCCTTAGTTTCACCAATGTTGGGGAAGGTCTCTTCTCTTTGTTTTGGACTTCTCTATCACATTGCCTTTCTCCAGAGAAGACCTATAATGAAAGTTGGTATCTGGTGTTCTATGACTTCTTCAGACGCTTGCCAGTTTTTCAGGCTGATTTCTGTCACTGGCAGCTCTTTAGAGTGCTGTTCCTACTTCACCCTCCCCTGGTGGTATGTATCAGTTTTCTACTCATCAGCACCCACCTACTCCTGCCTACTGTGTTTCTCAGATGTCTGCTGCCTGGCTAGCTCATTGCTGCTTTTGTCACTCTTAGAGCTGTCTTCCTCCCTTTTTTGGCTTTCTGCCTGACTTCCAGGGCAGCTACTTTGTCATTGCCTGTCTGCCATTCTCTCCTTTTTCCCACCACCCCCAACAGGTACAACATGTACTCTAATAACATGCATTCTCAATGTTCAAATTAACCTCATCACTTTCCCCACCACATTCCCCAACACTGGTCATCCTCCAGCTTATAGCATTGAAGGTCACTGAAGTTAGACATCTGGGCCTTGCTTACCTCCAACTACAAATTCTCTTCTCATCTCCTTTAGATATTCCTGCCCTGCTGTGAGATCCATCTGGTTTGTTGTCTAGATTACTTCTGAAAGCTTCAGTCAGTGACCCTCCTTACTTCAGACCCCACCAGTTGATCCTTCACTCTGCCATCAGTCATTGTTTCTAAAATCTAAATTGTTCCATTTAACCTCGCTGCGATAAAACCTTTGGTAGTTCTCCAATGTGTTCAGTGGTAATTTAAAGCTTTCATTGTGATGTCCAGGCGCCTTCATGATCTGATCGCTGCCTCCTCCAGCCTCATTGTGTGCATTTCCCCGCCCCACCCTATCCTCACCCACCCTGGTCTTTCATGTCTTCCATTTTTACATTTATTTAACAGATATTTGTTGAAGCCCCACATGATGCCCTTACCTAGGTCTTTGTTGTTCCCAGGACCAGACCGGCTTTTTCAAGCTCCCAAGTCATCTCAGTTTGAAAGACTATGTCTGACCATTGTCTTGGCCAATTACTCTTTATCCTTCCAAGTTCAATGATTGTCCCACTGCACTCCAGCCAGAGTGAGAGAGCAAGACCCTATCTCAGTAAATAAAACTAAATAAATAAATCAGCCATAGTTTATTTAATCACGTCTCTCTCCCCCATTGATAGACATTAAGGGTATTTCCAGTTTTCTTCTCTTGAAAACAATGCTACTTTGAATAACCTTGTACATGAGTCACTTTGAAAGTATGGATATGTATCTGTGGAATAAGTTTCCAGAAGTGGAATTGTGTCAGAGGGGTTGTGCATTTGTAATTCTAATGAATATTTGTAGATTTTTTATATATATGAGAGTACCTGTTTACCCAAACTCTTGCCAATGCAGCATTGTCAAAGTTTTTTATGTTTGCTAGTGTGATAGATAAAAAATGGTATCTCCCAGCATTGCTTTCTCTGATCATCAATGGGGTTGGGCATCTTTTCATACATTTAAGAGAACTGTATGGTTTTTTTTTTTTTTGTGAGTTATGTTTCATATCGTTTACCTGTTTTTCTTTTAGACTGTTGGTCCTTTTTTTCTTAATCTGTAAACCCTTTATGTATTGGGGAAATTGGTCTTTGTGAATGAGTTGCAAATATGTTTAAAAAGGTCATTCTTTAATGTGGAAGCAGCTGTTTTGGTGGAATGGTGGAAAAAGAAGCCAGATTTCTATGGAGACAACCCTTTCTAGAGATTTGGCTATTAAGCAGAGTAGAGACATGATAGCTGGAGGATTGATGTAGATGCAAAGAAGTTTTTCATCTTCCTTGAAAACTTAATGTGTTAAAAACTGGTATGAAAGGGAGGGTTAAAGCTAGAGATGGTGGTAGAAAAAATGCAGGGTTCCTAAAGGACTGAGATTCTTGGGTGGAATTTCAGGGAAGGGGAAATTTTCTGGATATAGTGACTGGTGAGTTAAGGGTGTCCAGTTCAATGGCTTTTATTTTCTTGGAAGTGTAGGCAAGGCCAACAGCCAAATTTGTGGGAGGAGATGGTTAGAGGGGAAAGGAGGTTTGAAGTAATCGCTATGGAGAACTGGAGAGAGCTCAGGAAAGACAGAAAGACTGCAGAAAGTGCTTAGGGTTCCACTGAAGCAGAAATAGTGATTTGTAGTGATACAACCCTTATGAGTTGTTTGATTTTTTTTTTTTTAAAGCAGCATTTGGCAGTCCAAGTATAGGGCTGACAGTTTGGGATTTTTCTTTCTATGTTGGTGTAAAAGAACAGTGTCGCGAGGGAAGTTAGGACAAAAGAATGATTGAACTGACACCAGGTTTTCTTGATTTGGTAGAGAAGGAAATAAAGATAGAGCAGAGATATTGAAAAGAATTAGAGAGGGGTTCAAGAGACTGAAGGCCTAGGTGAGGTCAGAGAGCAGGTGTAGTAGGCATAACAGACAAGGATAGAAAGTGTGGTTTGGAGAGTGGGAAGGCAAGATTTATTCAGTATGGGGGCTTTTCTGGGTAATGACAGAATCTGGAGTACAGCCATTGTCATGAGTGGCCCAAGTATAATAGAGAGATAGGGTCACTGGAGTTAAGGAAGTCAAGGAACTGAGAGGCTGGCCTAGATGTGGATTTTGGTTGTCATCCATGAGGATATTGAAGTCATCCAGGAGAAGAGCAGGCCTAGGGCACAGGAAGAAAACTGAGACACTTACAGTGTCTTCATGAAAGGAAAGCACAAGGCAAAAAACTTTCAAAAACAGGGACTGTTAGGCCGGGTGCAGTGGCTCACACCTGTAATCCCAGCACTTTGGGAAGCCAAAGCAAGTGGATCACTTGAGGTCAGGAGTTCAAGACCAGCCTGGCCAACATGGTGAAACCCCATCTCTACTTTTGTTCTTTTCCCTTGTTCTTGTATTACCTTTCTGGAAAGGAATTTTTATTGTAGGCTAATTGTTATTCCTACCAGTATTTGAGTCCTTTTCATATGACTCTTGCCAGCACTGGATATTTCATATGATTTATCTCTTCTGTGAGCACCACTCACTCACTGGAGATTGCACCACTGTACTCCAGCCTGGGCGACAGAGTGAGACTCTGTCTCAAAAAAAAAAAAGAAAAGAAAATAGAGAGAGTGCCTAAATACTCCCTGCCCCCAACACCTGCACAGCCTCCTTATTATCCACATCCTGCACCACTGTGGTACCTTTGTTGCAACTGATGGACCAACATTGACTCCTCATTATCACTCAAGCTTTGGTGTTGTGCATTCTGTAGATTTGGACAAATGTATAATGACATGTGTCTACCATTGTACTATCATATAGAAGAGTTTGACTGCCCTGACAATCCTCTGCTCCACCTACTTACTCCTCTCTCCTTTTTGTAGCCCCACAACCACTGATTTGTTTTTTTTTTTTTTTTTTTTTTTTTTTTTGAGACGGAGTGTTGCTCTGTCCCCCAGGCCAGAGTGCAGTGGCGTGATCTCGGCTCACTGCAAGCTCCACCTCCTGGGTTCATGCCATTCTCCTGCCTCAGCCTCCCGAGTAGCTGGGATTACAGGCGCCCGCCACCACGCCCGGATAATTTTTTGTATTTTTTAGTGGAGACAGAGTTTCACCATGTTAGCGAGGATGGTCTCGATCTCCTGACCTCCTGATCCGCCTGCCTCGGCCTCCCAAAGTGCTGGGATTACAGGCATGAGCCACCCACTGTGCCCGGCCCTTAAAAAAAAAACAAAACAAAACAAGGTCTTGCTCTGTCACCCAAGCCTGAGTGCAGTGATGCAATCACTCCTCACTGCAGCCTCAACCTCCCAGGCTTCAGTGATCCTCCCACCTCAGCCTCCTAAGTAGCTGAGACTACACGCACACACCACCATGCCCAGCTAAGTTTTGTATTTTTTATAGAAACGTGGTCCTGCTATGTTGCCCAGGCTGGTCTTAAACTCCTGAGCTCAAGCAATTTGCCTGCCTTGGCCTCTCAAGGTTTTGGGATTACAGGCATGAGTCACCACACCTGGACTTTTTTTTTCCTTTTTTTTTTCTTTGTTTTTTTTTTAACCAGTGATCTTTTACTGTCTCCATGGTTTTTCACATTGGCTTCTTTTGCTTAGTAATATGTGTTTAAGTTTCTTCTATGTATTTGCATGTTTTTAGCTTATTTCTTTTTAGCAGTGAGTAATATTTCATTGTCTGGATGTGCCATCACTTATTTATCCATTCACCTACTAAAGGATATCTTGATTGCTCCCAGTTGTGGCAATTATAAATAAAGTTGCTGTAAACGTCCATGTGCAGGTTTTTTTAAATGGCATAAGTTTTCATCTCATTTGGGTAAATACCAAGGAGCACAATTGCTGGATCATATGTTAAGAGCATATTTATGTTTTTGAGAACTACCAAACTGCCTTCCAAAGTGGATGTACCGTTTTACATTCCCACAAGCAGTGAATGAGAGTTCCTACTGCTCCATAGTCTTACAAACATGTAGTATTCTCAAATGTTTTGGATTTTAAAACCAAAATCCATTTTAATAGATGTGTAGTGGTATCCTGTTTTAATTTGCAATTCCCTAATGTCTTGATGTTCTATGTCTTTTTCAGATGCTTATTTGCCGTACTGTATATCTTCTTTGGTGAGGTGTCTGTTCAGGTCTTTTGCCTATTTTTAATCTAGTTGTTAGTTTTCTTGTTGAGTTTAAGAATTCTCTGTCCTTTGTCAGATGTATCTTTTGCAAACATTTTCTCCCAGTCTGTGGCTTGTCCTCTCATTCTCTTGGCATTGTCTTTCACAGAGTAGACGTTTTATATTTTAATAAAGTCCAGACTATCAATTATGTTCTCATGGATCATGCCTTTGATGTTATATCTAAAAAGTTCTCACCATACCCAAAGTCATCTAGATTTTCTCCTGTTGTCTTCTTGGCATTTTATAGTCTTATGATTGATATTTAGGTCTATGATTCATTTTTAGTTAATTTTTGTGAAAGATACAAGGTCTGATATGGATTAATTTTTCTGTATGTAGCTGTCTAGTTCCAGTGTCATTTGTTGAAAAGACTATCTTGCTCCATTTTATTGTCTTTGCTCCTTTGTCAGTTGACTATATTTATGTGAGTCTGTTTATGATCTCTGTTCTGTTCCATTGATCTGTCTTTTCTTTTGCTAATACCACACTGTCTTAATTACTATAGCTTTAAAGTAAGTCTTGAAGTCCAATAGCATTAATCTTTGACTCTTCTTTAATATTGAGTTGCCCCTTCAGAATCTTAATGTTTCTCCATGTAAACTTTAGAATCAGCCTCTTTATATTCACGAAATAACTTGCTGAGATTATGATTGATATTGCATTGAATCTATAGACTTATTTGGGAAAAACTGACATCTTGACAATATTGAGTCTTCCTATCCATAAACATTGTTTATGATGGGCTTCTTTATGTTTAGAAGCTTTTGTTTTTTCTGCTGTGAGATATTCCACTTCTAGCTTTATGATTTCTTACATTGCCTTTTATACTTAGAAACTTTTTCCTCATCCTGAGCTCACATATTAATTTATTTTCTTTTAAAATGTGTTTTTCAAACATTTAGTTTCTAAACCTATGTGGAATTTATTTTGGTATATGGAGTGAGATGGTGGTCTAATTCCCTCCCCTCAAATATGTAGTTATTTTTCCCAAAACCATTTTCTATTGATTTATCAAGAATAGACATGTATACATGTATAATAGTCAGCCTTCCACTTGTTTTTTGACCCTTGTGAAGGAAATTGTTTGAGTTTCCAATTTTGGATTAGGCTCAGATAGTAATTGAGCTGGATTCTGCCAGAGATCAATGTTAATTCACTATCCAGCTCTTCCACAGAGTTATAAAAATGTAAGTTTTGTGAAAATCTAACAGTATATCACTGGTTTAATGATCACAGCCTAGGAAGAATGGGGAAATGGTCAAAATCTCATGTGGGTGCACCTGAAGGCCACTGTTGAGTCCATCTCCCTGCTAGGCACCGCTGCTGGCACCAGGGGTAGACTCCTGGGGTGTATATGAACCACCTACATCTCCCTCTCTTCCCCTATGCCCCTAAGATTTTCATGTGTCCCTTAAAGATGTATGTCCTACTTCCCTTGGAGAGTCACTACCATATTGAACACTTTAGACTGTGAGTCCTGTGAAGATGGGGCTTGTGAGTGTATTGCTCCCCAGTTATTTCTCTAGCATTAGCTCAGTATAGGGCATAAAAATCTGAATGGATGAACAAACCACTATTACTGGTGGGAACGTGCTACTATCTTACATGGTTTGAGGTGGCATAAAGGTTGAGAACAGCTATATAATGTGTTCCTTGAAGGGCAGCAGTACATCAGTGCAGTCAGCCTACCTTCTCCATACTTCTCACTCTGAAAACTGTAAAGCTGCACCTAGCAATCAACTTGGGATCTTTAAAAGGGACTGCTCTCTAGCTCTCACCCACAAAGCTGCAGTCTAGCACAGGTGACTTTTTTTAAAAAGTTTTTTGGGCCAGACACGATGGCTCACACCTGTAATCCCAGCACTTTGGGAGGCTGAGGTGGGCAGGTCACCTGCGGTCGGGAGTGTGAGACCAGCCTGACCAACATGGAGAAACCCCATCTCTACTAAAAATACAAACAAATTCGCCAGTCATGGTGGCACATGCCTGTAATCTCAGCTACTCGGGAGGCTGAGGCAGGAGAAATCGCTTGAACCCAGGTGGTGGAGGTTGCGGTGAGCCAAGATCACACCATTGCACTCCAGCTCAGGCAACAGTGCGAGACTCCATCTCAAAAAAAATAAAAAAGGAGTCCTATTATGACTTATTTTTATTTTTACGGGTTGGATATCTCTAATTCCAAAATATGAAATGCTCCAAAATTTGAAACTTTTTGAGCACAGACATGATGCCCAAAAGAAATGCTCACTGGGACATTTTGGATTCAAAATTTGGATTAGGGACTGGGTGTGGGGGCTCACACCTGTAATCATAGCACTTTGGGAGGTTGAGGCAGGAGGATCAATTGAACCCAAGAGTTTGAGAGCAGCCTAGGCAACATAGTGAGACTCTGTCTCTACAGAAAATTTTAAAAATTAGCCAGGCATGGTGATACCTGCCTGTAGTCCCAGCTACTAAGGAGGCTAAGGCAGAAGAATCACTTGAGTCCAGGAGGTAGAGGCTGCACTGAACTATGATCATACCACTCTCTCCATCTTGGGCAATAGAGCAAGACCCTATCTCTTTAAAAAAAAAAAAATCTGAAACACTGCTAGTCCTCAGCCGTTTTGGATAAGGGATAGTCAATCTTTATAAAGACTTAGTTAGTTATTGGATATCTGAGGAAGCATTCATATCAGGATCCCAAAAGATCATTGGTTTAGACACACATTTTAATAGCTTGGAAATCCAGAATACTCTTCTGGTGACCAGCTCAAACATAGTCATGATAATATAGGACCTCATCTAACATGGCTCCCTATTTTCCAGATAAGCATGGATTCCTGGTTCACTCTTGTTCTGCTCGGCAGTGGTCTGATATGTGTCAGTGCCAACAATGCTACCACAGGTAAATTGTAATTTGATAAGGCTGCTATTTGAAATGAAATTTTGCTTTCACATTTAATGAGCCAAATTTGAAAACCAAGATGGTATTTGAAGAAAGGAATAGAAAAATTTTATTCGAAGTGATGGTAAAATAGGTGTCTTCAGAAATCTTGGAATTGTATTGAATGCTCAGCATTGTTTTTCATACATATAACTGCTTTAAATAAATCAAAGAGATTATGTGTTATTTCCTGAAAATTAAAATAAACTGTTGATATTTACAACTCTATACATGGTTTCTGAGGAACTAAGTGAAAAATCTTATGTCTTTCTCCCTTAAACCATAGTCCTTTGGAGGAGGTAGGAAAGGTCCAGCATTAAATAAAAACATAGCAGGTGGGTGGGTATTGGGGGGTTGGTCTTTGCTTGGTCTCCATATGTTTGAGAGTTTATTAAGGCTTGCTGCTTTGTGTCTCACAACTTTTTAGCCTCACATTCTTCATGTGATATTTCCTTGTTTTTTGGTGTTTGTAGTTGCACCTTCTGTAGGAATTACAAGATTAATTAACTCATCAACGGCAGAACCAGTTAAAGAAGAGGCCAAAACTTCAAATCCAACTTCTTCACTAACTTCTCTTTCTGTGGCACCAACATTCAGCCCAAATATAACTCTGGGACCCACCTATTTAACCACTGTCAATTCTTCAGACTCTGACAATGGGACCACAAGAACAGCAAGCACCAATTCTATAGGCATTACAATTTTACCAAATGAAACGTGGCTTCCAGATAACCAGTTCACGGATGCCAGAACAGAACCCTGGGAGGGGAATTCCAGCACCGCAGCAACCACTCCAGAAGCTTTCCCTCCTTCAGGTACTAGAGATGATTCTCTTTATTCTTTTGCTCTTTGAGTTTATTCATCCTTTTATTACCTTGTTTGTGTTTCCTAGCCTTAAAATTTCTTCAAATAAGTAAAATTGCTCAAGTGAAGTAATGAAACCTATATTTGAAATTTTTAGGCATATCTGGTTAGCATAAGTGAAGAGGAAAGAAGAAAGATTCTGGAGAATATCATGCTGCTAGGTGGGATCCTGGTTAGATTGAGAGGACTTAAATGTGTTTAAAGGTAGAGAAGGCTTAAAAAGAGAAAGAGAGGAGCTCATTGACGATGCAAGAGACTGAAGATGAAAAGACACAGAGAATGAGTAATAAGATTAGGTTTGAAAAGGGAGGGATCCATGGAGACCATGGAAAGGAGAATGGATATTGATGTCCGTGACAATTAGATATGGCGTGGGAGGCCAGTGGCTAGGGGTGTCATTAGAGAGGCTCTGGGAAATGGTTACATTGCAGTGCCAGTTGTTCAGGGCCTCAGGTTGAAGCAGTAGTCCCAAGGATAAAATCAGAGACGTGGGTCTGAGACCAGGACAGGTAAGACAAGTTTCTGACCTCTTTGAACCTTAGGTACCTTGTCTGTAAAAGAGGGTTAGAGAGACCCTCAAAGGGCTTCTGGGAGGAGTAAATGTAACTGTCATCCCTTTTCTAGCAAAAATCACTCTTTCCTGTTCTGTGTTCCCCAGCCCTTTGGCTCTAATTTCTTCCCAGTTAGATGGTGAGTGCCCCTAAGCAGAATCACATCTCGCTCATGGGGAACATTCAGGAACTGTTTGCTCAGTTGGTTCTCATTTGTTACTACAGGTGATATCTTTTACTATGCCTTATAACTCAGACCCTTCACTTGCCAGCTTTTTCCCATATTTTCTGCCGTAAAGACAAGACAGCATTTGCAGTTAAGAGGGCAGTCTTCAGTACCACACTGAGTTTGAATCCCAGCTCTTCCATAAACCAGTCATGTTTATGGCATAGCTGGCTTACTTGATCTCTCTACCTCAGTTTGTCTGTCTGTGAAACAAGAATAAGTGATAGTAATAGTTCTTACCTCATAGAGGAGATATTAGGATTAAACAAGTTAATATGGGTAAAGCACTTACAAAGATGCCTGCACAGGTTAAGCACTATTTTTAAGTGTGAGCTGTTAGTATTGTTGTGATTATTGCTCTGATAGTTCCCAGTGAAATATGTGAAGGTACCTTTAATGCAGATGGCATCTCACTATTCTTGATGAAATAGAGGACTGCAGACAAGTAATGTCTGACACTCGCTTTGTGCTTTAAAGTTAATGTAGTTTTGTCATAGTTATTACTGTGTGCTAGGCATCATACTAAGAGTTTTGTAGAATAATCCTGTGAGGTAAGTTCTATTTTATGTTTTATAGGTGAAAGTGTTTTACAATGATGAAACTGTAGTTTGTGGAATGTTTTTCAATGTACAGGTCATGACACAATTCATGAAATCACTTTAGCGGGCCACCACTAGTTTTGTTTTGTTTTGTTTTAATGGATGATCCAGTTCCATGTTTATTCTTTTAATGTTACATACAATTTTTTGAAATGTTAGTAACAACATAAAATGTTGGGTTGTGGCCATTGCTTAGGGAGAAAAGCAGAATAACTTGTACAAACTGAATGAGTGAATGGAAAAGGTAGAGACTAACATAGGCCTGACTGACTGGACAGCCCATGTTCTATTCTGTACTGTCTGTCATTTAACAGTTCTGTGACATGACCATGGATAATCATCTCCTTTTAACAGATGCTTAATTTCAGACTGCATATAGAGGTTAAGTGATTTGCTTTAGATCTCAAGGCTAACAAGTTAGGACTATTTCTCACTTTTGTGGTCTTTCCACTCTGCTTATAGGGAACTTAGTTTTCCATAAACTGACTTAGGTCCAAATTGTGCCACAGCTAAGAATCTAGTTATTGTCTTGTTATTGACATTTCATGTCATAGGAGACTGAGACTACATTTCTCTAGTGGCATTCATTCAAGATGAGTAAAACACAACAAACCATTATTGCACATGGGAATTTCATGGTCTTAAACCCCATATCCCACTTATCACCACGATTTTACCAGTCCTCCTGTAACAGTTACAGTTTTTTATTAAATCAGTATTTGATGTATATTATTATAATTATGAAATATTCATTGCTGAGCTATAAATATAAATGGATTGTTTTTCTTTCTTGTACAATTTTTTTTCTGGATTTAATAATTGCCTTATTTTTTGTTTATTTAGTTTTCTGTTTAGTCAGGCCAGGCACACTGGCTAACACCTGTAATCCCAGCACTTTGGGAGGCCCAGGTGGACAGATCACTTGAGCTCAAGAGTTTGAGACCAGCCTGGGGAACATCATGAAACCCCATCTCTTTTTTTTTTTTTTTTTTTTTTTGAGACGGAGTCTCGCGCTGTGTCACCCAGGCTGGAGTGCAGTGGCGCGATCTCGGCTCACTGCAAGCTCCGCCTCCCAGGTTCACACCATTCTCCTGCCTCAGCCTCCGAGTAGCTGGGACTACAGGCGCCCGCCACCACGCCCGGCTAGTTTTTTGTATTTTTAGTAGAGACGGGGTTTCACCATGTTAGCCAGGATGGTCTCGATCTCCTGACCTCGTGATCCACCCGCCTCGGCCTCCCAAAGTGCTGGGATTACAGGCTTGAGCCACCGCGCCCGGCCATGAAACCCCATCTCTACAAAAAATACAAAAATTAGCTGGACATGGGTACATGTGCTTGTAGTCCCAGCTACTCAGGAGGCTGAGGTGGGAGGATTGCTTAAGCCCAGGAGGTTGAGGCTTCAGTGAGCTGTGTTCATATCACCGCACTCCAGCCTGGGTGACTAAAGTGAGACTATGTCTCAACAAAGTTACTGCTACTCAATTCTTACCATGCTCTCCAGAGCCTCTCAAAACAGCTTTCTACAAAGTGAGATTTATTAGATAATCTATGTCTTTTTTACCTCTAGAAATTCCTCCTGAGCCCTACGTTGTCTTATTCCAGTCTAGGCTTGTTGATCTCTAGGGCTACTGCACAGATATATCAGCCTGGGATTTCCCTTCTCTGTCATTCTGGGAATTCCCCTTGCTGCTGCTTCCTGACTTCCATATTGTCTTCTTTCTTGTCTCCTCTCATCATTCGGTAGATTCTTGAGAAAAGGGGTCCATGGGAGGCAAATTGCATGAGACCTTATTGTCTAAAAATATCTTTAGGGCTGTGCATAAAATTTGAGGAATATTTTTACCCCAGAATTTTTAAGGTATTGCCCTAACTGACACCTGCTTACTAGGTTTGGAGGATTTTACTGCTATCTTAATTCCTAATTATTTGTATGCTTTCTAGGATCTTCTCTTTATCATTGGTATCCTGAAATTTCACAGAGATGTATCTTGATGTGGGTCTTTTTCGTTCATTATTATAGATACTTAATAGGCCCTTTGGAGCCTTGATCTTGCATTTCTGAAAATTTTCTCCCATTTCTTTGAAACCTTCTCCCCCTCTTCCTTTTTTTTTTCTTTTCTCAAATTCTTATTATTTGGATATTGGATGTATCCTGAATTAATTCTTTTTTTTCTTTTTTTTCTTTTTTTTTTTTTTTTGAGACGGAGTCTTGCTCTGTCCCCCAGTTGGAGTGCAGTGGCACGATCTCGGCTCACTGCAAGCTCCGCCTCCCAGGATCACGCCATTCTCCTGCCTCAGCCTCCTGAGTAGCTGGGACTACAGGCGCCCGCCACCGCGCCCGGCTGATTTTTTGTATTTTTAGTAGACATGGGGTTTCACCGTGGTCTCGATCTCCTGACCTTGTGATCCGCCTGCCTCGGCCTCCCAAAGTGCTGGGATTACAGGCGTGAGCCACCGCGCCTGGCCTCATTCTTTAATCTTTAAAATTTTTCCTTCCTGTTGATCTTTGCTTTGAATCTTTTTCTCCTTTTAAAAATAAACAAAGGCCGGCTAGGCACAGTGGATTACACCTGTAATTCCAGCACATTGGGAGGCTGAGGCAGGAGGATCACTTGAGCCCAGGAGTTTGAGACCAGGCTAAGCATCATAGCAAAACCTCATCTCTACAAATGATTTAGAAATTAGCAGGGCCTAATGACTCATGCCTGTGGTCCCAGCTACTTAGGGCTGAGGCAGGAGGATTACTTGAGTCCTGGCAGTTGAGGCTGCAGTGAGCCGTGATTGCACCACTGTACTCCAGTCTGGGTAACAGAGGGAGACCTCATCTCAAAAATAAATAGGCCAGGTGGCTCACTCCTGTAATCCCAGCACTTTAGGAGGCCAAGATGGGTGGATCACTTGAGGCCAGGAGCTCAAGACCAGCCTAGCCAATATGGCAAAACCCTCTGTCTACCTACTAAAAATAAAAAAAATTAGTCAAACGTATTGGCACATACTTGTAATCCAAGCTACTTGGGAGGCTGAAATGAGAATTGCTTGAACCTGCGAGGTGGAGGTTGTAGTGAGTCAAGTCCCTGCACTACAGCCTGGGGAACAGAGTGAGACTGAAGACTCTTATCAACCAAAAAAAAAAAAAAAAAAAAAATCAGTGACAAGTAAAAAAGTAGAATACCTTTTTTAAAATTTTTTTTATTTTTTTGAGACAGTCTCACCGTGTTGCCCAGGCTGGAGTGCAATGGCGCAATCTCGGCACACTGCAAACTCTGCCTCCTGGGTTCAAATAATTCTCCTGCCTCAGCCTCCTGGGTAGCTGGGATTACAGATGCCCACCACCACACCCAGCTATTTTTTGTATTTTTATTAGAGACAGAGTTTCACCATGTTGGCCACGCTGGTCTCGAACTCCTGACCTTATGATCTGCCCGCTTCGGCCTCCCAAAGTGCTGGTATTACAGGTGTGAGCTGCTGTGCCCAGCCTAGAATACCTTTTGAAAATAAATCAATAATAAAATCCTTAAAAAAAAAAGCATATATATTCATTTTTTCCATTTATAATATAAGTAATAAATATGCTGAGTTGATTTCTGCATATTGCTTTTTCAGTTAGCCTGTCATATTTGTTCTTTGTTTTGGTAAAGAGCTGCTGTGTTGAAGGATATACCTTAATATATTTATCCAGTTTCCCCTATAAATGGACATTAAGATTTTTTTCAGAGTATTCTTATAAACAATACAGTTTGTCATTTCAGACACATATAAGAATATTAGTAGGATAAATTATTTTAAGTGTGCATTTATAAATTTATGGATATTGCCACAATCCCCTCTGCTAGGAAGTCTATTCCTATTAACAGTATGTCGAAGTGCCTGTTTTTCTAAACTCTCTTCAGTGTGGTGAATTGTTAAACTTCTGGATCTCTGCCAATCTGACAGGTGAAAAATAACATCTCAGTGTAACTTTAATTTGCATTTTCTGAGATTGAGCAACTTTGTGTAATTTAAAAGATCATTTAAATGTATTTTTCTGAGCATTCTTTGTTGATATTTTTTACCCATTTTTATTAGGGTGTCAAGGTTTTCCTGACTCTTTTGTAGATGTTCTTTGTACGTTTGGGAAATGAGTCCTTTGTCTATAGTAAACCTGCAAATATTGTTCCCTAGGTGGTCATCTAGATTTTCTGCATTGCAGAAGATACCGTTAGCTATTTTTAATTTTTTTAATTTAAATATTTCTCAGTTTATTTTAAGTTTTCTAGGAGTTGGGTCATATTTAGGAAGGTTTTCCTTACTCCAAGATTATAAAAATAATTTTCTTCTGGACTTCTATGGTTTCACGCGCGCACGTGTGTGTGTGTGTACACGCACTTAGGTCTATCTCGAATTTATTCTGATGCAGAGTGTGAGCTATGGATCTGCTTTTCCCCAAATATCTAACTTGTCCCAATACCCCTTAATAATTTATTTTTCCTCATTGATTTGAAATGCCACCCATCTTATATTTTGAATTCAGATATTTATTTACCTCTTCATATTTATTTATTTGGGAACATTCATTTTGTTTTCTATTAATCTTTTTCTCTGTCCATGTGCAAAGCCCCACTGTCTCAATAATTGTAACTTTGTAAAGTATTTAATATCTGGTAAAATGAGTCATTCCTTGTTAATTTTATTTTTCAGAATTTTGTTAGCAATTCTTACTATAAACATTAGAATCAACTTGTTTAGCAGGAAAAAAAGTTTGTATTGATCATGTTAAATATGTAGATTAACAGAGAAAATGGCATCTTAAAGATGTTGAGTCTAACTATCCAAGAATGCAATATATTCCATTTTCTGAAGTCTGTGTTTTTTTTTAAATCTTCTGTTTTTGTTATTATAAATGGAGCATTTTCTTCCATCATATCTTCTGACTGGCTGCTGTTGGGGATATGAAGGCTACTGATTTTTGTAGAGACATTTTGTACTGGCCACCTTAAACTCTCTTAGTGTTGAAGTAATTTTCTTCATTAATTATTATGGCTTCAAGTCATCTCATCTGCATATATCCTCCAAATTTGTAGGACTTTCTTTTTCTTCTGTTTAATTGCATTGATGAATACCTCCAGAACAAAGTTAAGCAGTTGGTAAATGCAGACAGCATTCTCTTGTATCTGACACTAAGGAGGACACTTTCAGTGGTTCTTCATTATACATGGTACTGAGTCTTGAGTTGAGATAAACATATTTTATTGTGTTCAGGATTTAATGAGCATTTATGTCAGGAATGGATGTTAAATTTTGCCAGTTGCCTGTTCAGGATCAATGAGCAAGATCTGAATGATTTTTTTCTCTTTTGGTCTGTTTCTGTAGTGGATTCTGTTCCTAGGTTTGTTTGTTTGTTTGTTTGTTTTGAGATGGAGTCTGTCGCCAGGCTGGAGTGCAGTGGTGCAATCTCAGCTCACTGCAACCTCCACCTCGCGGGTTCAAGTGATTCCCCTGCCTCGGCCTCCCGAGTAGCTGGGACTACAGGCATACACTACCATGCCCGGCTAATTTTTTGTATGTTAGTAGAGACGGGGTTTCACTGTGTTGGCCAACCTGGTCTCGAACTCCTGACCCCGTGATCCACCTGCCTTGGCCTCCCAAAGTGCTGGGATTATAGGCGTGAGCCTCCACACCCGGCCAGTTTTTATTGATTTGTTTTTTAGAGACAGAGTCTTGCTCTGAATTAATTATTTAATCTTCTTAATTTTTCTTTCCTGTTGACCTTTGCTTTGCTTAAAGTCTTTTCCTTTGAGTCATCCAGGCTGGAGTACAGTGGCACGATCATGGCTCACTGTAACCTTGAACTCCCAGACTTAAGCAGACCCCACCTCAGACTTATGAGTAGCTAAGGACTATAGGCACATGTCACCACGTCCAGCTAATTTTTAAATTTTCTCAGAGACAGGGACTCACTGTGATGCCCAGACTGGTCATGAACTCCTGGCCTCAAACAGTCCTCAGCCTCTGCCTCCCAAAGCACTGGGATTACAGGCGTGAGCCAAGGCTGCCCAACCATATTGTATCATTCCTGTAACAAGCTGTTGCAGTCTGTTTGATATTATTTCTGTTTTCCTTTTCTTTTGTTTAGAATTTTCTCTGTCTAGATATTCACAAATTATCTCCAAATGAGATTGATCTATGTGTTTCCTTTGTGTGTGTATTCTTTTTGATAAGTTTTAATTTTTAGTGTTTTGTTTTGCTACATGGAAAGGATTTAAGTTTACACTAAAAAATACTCTTTTTTTTTTTTTTTTTAAGACAGGGTCTCACTGTTGCCCAGTGCTGGAGTGCAGTGGAATGATCTCGGCTCATTGTGGCCTCCACCTCCTGGGCTCAGACGATCCTCTCACCTCAGCCTCCCGAGTAGCTGGGATTACAGGCGTGTTCCACTATGCCCAGCTAATTTTTGGTATTTTTTTGTAGAGATGGGGTTTCGCCATGTTGCCCAGGCTGGTCTCGAACTCCTGGGCTCACGTGATCCTCCTGTCTTAGCCTCTCAAAGTGCTAGGATTACAGGTGTGAGCCACTACATCTGGCCGTTTCATTCATGTTTTCAAATATATTTGAATGAGGAAAAGTTCTCCTTTGTGGTTATTATAATAGCCTACAGAGCTATTAATTTTTAAATTTTGTTTATTTTATGTCTCCTTTTTTTTTGTTTAGGCTGAATAACCATTTATTTCATAGGTTTGTTCCTTTTTTTCTTCCGTAGAACTTGCTATTGTGTGCATTTATAGTCCTTTTATTTTTAACTTTTCTATTTCATTCATTTTTACTTTCTACCTTCTTTAGATTTATTTCGTGCTTTTTCTATCTTCTTGAATTGAGTGTGCTTTATTTAATTTCATTCTTTCCTGTTAATTTTGCACAACCACATCTTTAGCTACATTCCATAGGTATTTCTATAGGTAGTTGTTTTAGGATGTGCTATAAGCTGCTCTGACAAAGATACCAAAATTCAGTGACTTAAATAAGACCCAAGTGTCTGTCTCTCCCTAGTTACATTCCAGAGGTGGGCAGGGCCTTCGTTTCAGTAGAGACCAAATTCCTTTCCTCTTGTGGACCTGCCATCCTAACAGTATTGCCCTTATCTGTTTGGTTAGTGATAGTTCTCACCATTGGGTTCTAGTTGCAACGGAAGTTGCACCAGAAGTTCTCACCATTGGGTTCTAGTTGCGAAGGAAGAACAAAGGGAATAGAGGGCATTTCTTTTCCAAAAGATGTGACCTGGAAGTTACATTGCTTTAGCTCACATCCCGTTGGCTAGAATTCATCACATTACTACATCTAGCACAAAGGAGTCTCAAATATAGTCTCTGGCAGGAGAGCTGGGATTACAGGTGTGAGCCACCACACCCAGCCGTCTGTTTGATTTTTGAGATGGAGTTTCACTCTGTCACCCATTCTGTAGTGCAGTAGTGCAATCTCAGGTCACTGCAACCTCTACCTCCCAGGTTTAAGCAATTCTCATACCTCAGCCTCCCAAAGTGCTGGGATTAAAGACGTGAGCCACTGCCTGACCCATTTTGGTTTTGATTTTTTTTTTTTCTTTGAAATAGAGTCTTGCTCTGTCATCTAGGCTGGAGTGCAGTGGCATGATCTCAGCTCTCTGCAGTCTCCCCCTCCTGGGTTCAAGTGATTCTCGTGCCTCAGCCTCCCAAGTAGCTGGGATTATAGGCACCCGCCACCACGCCCAGCTAATTTGTTTTGTATTTTTAGTAGAGACGGGGCTTCACCATGTTGGCCAGGCTGTTCTCTACCTCCTGACCTCAGGTGATCTACCACATCATTTTGGTTTTGATTTTTATTTTCAAGTGTTTTCTTACTTTGTCATTTCTAATTTTATTGCATTGGGACAAAAGAATATTGTACTGTTTCTACTGTTGGGGTTTATAAGGGCTGTGGATATTTTACTAGCCTTTGAAAAGAAAATTTTCTCTGTTAGTGTGTAGAGTTTGGTATATACCAATTAGATTTTATTACTTATCATTTTGGTCTTTTATATCGTTACTTAATTTTGCCCTCTTGAATTTTAATATAGCTAAAGACATAAAGTCCTCTAATAATATGTGTTCTCTTTGCATTCTCGTACTTTTTATGAATATTGATGCTGCACTATTTGTGTACCCAGGGAGAAGGCCAGACCACTGTCCAAAGTTTAGTGAATCTGGGCAGTCTTGTTTCCCAGTTGTTGGAGGATGCCTCATGGAGGAAAGCATTCCTAATCCTGGAGCTTGTTTTGTTGTACTCTAAATTGAATTGTAACGTGTTTCTTTAACCTGAATGAATGTTTCTATTTTTTACTTACTACACAGGTAATTCTGACTCGAAGGACAGAAGAGGTGAGCTGCTCACCTTGTATCTGTTGTTGCTTTTACACAGTGTACAGTATTCATCTATTTCCTCTGCTCATAGTCTGTGGTAACCGTGTGCGTCTGTGGCTGTGTTGTTTGTTTACTTTCCCTTAAGTTATTTCCGTGTTAATCTCTTAGAGAAGAGAAATGGAAACAAGTACTGTATTCAGTATGTTTTTTAATATAGACTATGGATTCTAACAGCTATGATGTATTTTAACAAGCAACAAAATATATCTTACTTTGTCATGTCACCTTGTTAACATTACTTTTTGGTGATATTAGGTCATAATTTCTATACGGTGAGTTACTTCTGATTTCTAGGCCACAGTTCCCTTTAAACATTCTTTGTGTTGTTTTTCCCCTAGTCTATAAAATGTCAACCCTTTGTGGCTTTATATGGATTTTAAGGATTTTCAGCCCTTTAATGTAAAGTGTCTATGGCCTGAGATGTTGTATCTGTGGTTTAAGCTGGACTGCTGAGTCCCTGGTCACTAAAAAGTAGCTATTTGTCTGCAGAAGTGTGGCACATTTTGCCTAGAATGACAGTAAGGCTGCTATCAAAGAGCATGAGAGAAAGAGAAAGAGATCATGTAACATTCTAAGAAGTGATTATTACATTTGAGTTTTAAAAATGTTACTGTTTGAAGCAGTATTTTTATCATAATTTTCTGTTTTATCAAATCAGACTTGAGTTTTTGTCTGATTCCATTATTTAACCATACACTATTTTCCCTGTGTAATTAAGTAGTGGAACACTGGAAGGCATATGAAGTCCCACTAAGTAGGGAGCATTTGAGTCAGAAAAGTGGGTACTCTGATCTTTTATGTGATGTCCATCTGCCATTGTATTTGGTAAGGAATAGTGAGGTGTTACCATACTGTGTATAGATTTCCCTCACTTTTCCAGATCTCACTTTCCTAAACTTGGGAACTAAACATTGGATGAATACAGTGTCTTTGCTATTCAGATTCACTTGCCAGATTCTATCAAATGTAGACTTAAATAGGTTTTATTGTGGTAGATATTTATATGCTCCCTAAAACTGCTCTTTTAACCAGCCTTACAATAAAGTCAGAAGTCAAAGTGGTAGACTTCCAGATGAAACTTAAGATCCGTTGACTCCTCCCTCTATTTAGTATATATTTTCATAATATTCAGCCTTTTCTTGCCCCAGATATCATACCTATTTTACCTACCTAATATTTAAGTAGTTTCCATGTTGTGATTAAAAAAATAAAATTACCTTAATTACCTAGGTTATTGCTAATTGTGGCATATGTAAAGACTATTAATGTAATAAATCTCCTTTCTTAAGTCAAAAAATAATTTTGTATGATTCCAGTCAGTTGACTGAAAATACGTCGGTATTCTCAGCAGTCTCTGAAGTCCCAAAATCTAATGACAATTTTACCAGAACAGATCTTTAGACGTATTGCTATAAATTTGGATATCACATTCTAATTTTAAGCCAAATGCTTTTTGATAAATAAGCCAGCTGTTTGGAAATATTTGTGTTATAATGGGTTTGATAAGTGGTTATGTCTTATGCAGATTAATTAGGGGCTACATGTTTCTATGCACTGGTCTTTGGGGTGCTTTTGAACAGTAGGGTCTGATGTTTTAATTGTCAAAACAAAAATAAATGAGAGGGAGGGCAACTTTTCTTCCTCTTCTGAAGTCCAGAAAACTGGTTATTTTCTCATGCATATTATTTTTAAAATGTATTCCAGCCAGGTGCAGTGGCTCACGCCTGTAATCCCAGCACTTTGGGAGGCTGAGGTGGGTGGGTAGATCACAAGGTCAGGAGTTAAAGACCAGCCTGACCAGTATGGTGAAACTCCGTCTCTACTAAAAATACAAAAATTAGCCGGACATGGTGGCATGCACCTGTAATCCCAGCTACCTGGGAGGCTGAGGCAGGAGAATTGCTTGAACCTGGGAGGCGGAGGTTGCAGTGAGCCAAGATTGCGCCACTGCACTCCAGCCTGGGTGACAGAGTAAGACTCCGTCTCAAAAAAAAAAAAAAATTCAGCATCTTAATATTTGTAAAGAAGTAGTCCTCGAGCTACTACTTAAGTCTAGAAAGAGTTGACATTCTTGTTTTAAGAGTGTTAGGGCAGTTTGGGAGGCTGAGGCAGGTGGATCGTTTGAGCCCAGGAATTCCAGACCAGCCTGAGCAATATGGGGAAACCTTGTCTCTACTGAAAATACAAAAATTAGCCAGGCATGGTGGTATGTACCTGTAGTCCCAGCCACTTGGGACGCTGAGGTGGGAGGATCACCTGAGCCCAGGAAATGAAGGTTGCAGTGAGCCAAGATTGCGTGACTGTACTCTAGCCTGGGCAACAAAGTGAGACTCTGTCTCAAAAGAAAAAAAAAAGGGTGGGGATTATCATAGTGCCATTATTATTATGAGTTTATGATGGCTTTCTCTAAGTACCTTTTACATTCAGTGCCTTTTAGGCATCAAGGATTCCAGAAAAAAAATATATATATTTAAAAAATATATATATATATGCATATGCTTCCCTGTCTCAGGGAGGAAATACGTGAACATCAGGAACCGAAGGCTATTCAGTTACATGCCATTGGATATATCACAGAAAGTGCTGAGGGAACTCAGAAGACTCATTATATCTGGGGAGTGGAAAGGAGGCACAGAGATGAGCTTTGGGGAATTTAGATTAAAATAGCAAATGGGGAAAATGAAGACACACCAGACAGGGCACAAGCAAAGAGACATGAAAGAGCAAAGTCATATGTTTGATCATCTGTGTGCAGTTGACATGTGTGAGGTGTGGGGAGTGGTCGGAGGTGGCCTCAACAGAATGGGTGTGGTGGTCCACTGAGTTCAGGAGTTGGAGCATCTCCTGAAGATGATGGTGAGTAAGGAAGTCACATAGTCAGATGTTGGTTTTAGAAAGATATTCCAGAGGACTTAGAAGAGATAGATGGACAAGAGAACTTTAGGTTTCTGAATAATTTGGCTCAAAACAACAGTGATTGGGCTCAGCCCAGTTGTTAGATTCTAGAGGCAATCCAATGAATATTGCTGTTTTTAGAGCCAATAGGAAACATTTAAAACATTACAACCTTGCCTTTGAGATCTGATAAAATACTTGTACCAAAAAGTGTGGCAATAGGTAAATGGGCCATAGGAACTGGGGTTATAGGACTATGGCTATTCCTTCACTGACTAGTTCGTAGTTGACCAGCATGTGTCTGAAGTCGTTAAGTCACTTACCTGTTTACTTGTGAGCCCTTCAATTAATATGGCCCTTTGTTTTCTTGGAAAGAAGTTATAGCAAGTAGGTATCTGTTGTCCCGGAACACCATTTTAGTGTTTTTTCATTTTATGCTTGTTCCCTGGCCTGAATCTAGAAAGTAAAACTTTGCTAGAATGAAGTTGGGGTTGAAACAATTTCGGTTTGTAACCATACTGTCTCTGTCTCATCTACTCAGCTCTGCCTTTGTAATGTAAAAACAGCCATAGGCTGGGCGTGGTGGCTCAAGCCTGTAATCCCAGCACTTTGGGAGGCCGAGTCGGGCGGATCACGAGGTCAGGAAATCGAGACCATCCTGGCTAACACGGTGAAACCCCATCTCTACTAAAAAATACAAAAAACTAGCCGGGCGAGGTGGCGGGTGCCTGTAGTCCCAGCTACTCGGGAGGCTGAGGCAGGAGAATGGTGTAAACCCGGGAGGCGGAGCTTGCAGTGAGCTGAGATCCGGGCACTGCACTCCAGCCCGGGCGACAGAGAGAGACTCCGTCTCAAAAAAAAAAAAACAGCCATAGATGGTATGTAAATGAATGAACATGGCCATGTTCCAATAGCATTTTATTTACAAAAACAGGCAGCGGGCTAAATTTGGGCTACAGTTTGTCAACCCCTGTTCTAGACAAAGAACTGCCTGAGCGTAGGAAGCTGGACTGAGGTTCTCTACTAGTGTGTGAACTTGTGGATGCCAAAGCCAATCTCTTCCCTTCATGTCAGACACTTTGCAAATGTTACCTGTTTTAAATCTCCCATTACCTCTAAAAGGTGGAGGGTGCTATTCTGCCATTTCATACATCATTCTAAGAGATTATCACACTACTAGTAAGTTAGGGTAGTAGGAATTTGAACTTCAGGTCTGTCGCACCCTAAAACCCCGTGCCCTGGAAATGATTTTCTAAGGCTGGCCTGTGGTTCGTTGGTTGATTTCAACCCAGAACTTAAGAATGTTTTAAGAATACATCTAGATGTAAGGATTTTTTTGTCAGTATTACTCCACAAACTGGATTATTTATTTTGACCTGATAACTCAGGAACTTTCTTGTATTATTTCTCTCCCTTCTTACTGGTTTCTTCTTTGGACTCTCCTGTTGCACAGGTATTGGATCTCCTGGACCTATCCAGCTCCTTTCTTTTCTGTGCTGTCATATTTTTCATCTTTTATTGCTCTGTGTTCTGGGAGCTTCCAGGACAGTTGCTCTTTCATACAACTAATTTGGTTTTCAGTTATATCAGTTCTCCTATTTAGCCTTTCTTTTTTTAGAGGCAGGGCTGGGGCAGACTCGTGCTCTGTTGCCCAGGCTGAACTGCAGTGGCCTATCACAGCTCACTGCAACCTTGACCTCTGGGACTCCAGCAATCCTCTAGCCTCAGCCTCCCAGGTAGCTGGGACTATAGGCATACACCACCATGCCCAGCTAATCAGATGTTTGTTTGTTTGTTTGGTAGAGACAGACTCTACCAGAGTCTCGCTAAGTTGCCCAGGCTGGTCTCAAACTTCTGGCCTCAAGCAATCCTCCCACCCTGGCCTCCCAAAGTGTTGGGTTTACAGGCATGAGCCGCCATGCCTGACCTTGTTCAGCCTTTCTATCTAGATTTTTTTCTTCCTAATCATGTTGGCATTTTGTTTGTTTGTTTTTGTTTTTGTTTTGTTTTAAGACGAGTTTTGCTCTTGTTGCCCAAGCTGGTGTGCAATGGTGCGATCTCGGCTCACCGCAACCTCCGCCTCCTGGGTTCAAGTGATTCTCCTGCCTTAGTCGCCCGAGTTGCTGGGATTACAAGCATGCGCCACCACGCCCGACTAATTTTGTATTTTTAGTAGAGATGAGTTTTCTCCATGTTGATTGGGCTGGTCTCAAACTCCTGACCTGTTGATCTGCCCACTTCAGCCTCCCAAAGTGCTGGGATTACAGGATGAGCCACCGCGTCCAGCCAGTTTTTAAGAACTCTTTCTTACTACTCAGATTACTCCTTTTTAAATAGTGGCCTTTAAAAAATATCAGTGTAGGCTGGGCACAGTGGCTCAAGCCTATAATCCCAGCATTTTGGGAGGCTGAGGCAGGCTGATCACCTGAAGTCAGGAGTTCAAGACCAGGCTGGCCAACATAGTGAAACCCTGTCTCTACTGAAAATACAAAACTTAGCCAGGCATGGTGGCATGCGCCTGCAGTCCCACCTACTAGGGAGGCTAAGGTGGGAGGATCGCTTGAACCAGGAGGTCGTTGCAGTGAACTGAGATCACGCCACTGCTCTTCAGCCTGGGTGACGGAGTGAGACTCCATCTCGAGAAAAAAAAAAAAAAGGCAATGTAGCAGTGGCTCACACCTGTAATCGTAGCATTTTGGGAGGCCAAGGCAAGAGGATCACTTGAGACCAAGAGTTCAAGACTAGCCTGGGCAACAAGACCCCCCCATCTCTACAAAAAATGTAAGAAAAAAAATTTTTTTTAAATCAATATGGCATCCTGTTGCACAAATTGCAGTATATTTTAAAAGGTTTATTCTATTTCTGTTGTCACCTCCATTTCCCAGGGTTACCATTGCTCTATTTGAGCTATGCCCTGGACCATTGAGTGGCCTAGACTGTGCTCACAATAGGTGTCCCTTCATCCCTTCAGAAGACAAACAGGGACATATATCCTAAACCAGGGAGGGGTTCAGTGATGGCTCAGGAAAATCGGGACAGGGTGCAGTTATCCTCTAGGCGAGCTGCCGTTTTCTTTTTCCTTTCCTCTCTTGTGGTTGCCTAGAGTTGGCTTGGGCACTACTATGGTTTTTTTCTGTCTTCAGTCCCCAGGAAACTTTCTGTGGACCCAATATACTTAACAATCACATACAGTGTAGACCTGCTCTGGTGCCAATTCTAACCAAACCAAAAAAAAGCATTTATCAGACACTCAGGGAAATTCAAGCAGTATCTGAATAATATTAGATGATACTAAGGAATTAGTGTTACTTTTTAAATTGGATAACAGTATTATGTTTATGTTAAGAATCTTTATCTCTTAGTGATACATTCCTAAGTAATTGCATTTGAAATGATAGGTCTCAGATTTGCTTTAAAAGAATTCAGTTAGAATGGGGTGGGTATAGACCAGTGGTTCCTTACTGGGGGCTGTTTCCCCCACAAAGGCATTTAGCAATGGTTGGAGATACTTTTGGTCATCGAAATTGGGAGTTTGCTACTGACATCTAATAATTAGAGGCCAGGGATATTAAATGTCCTACAGTGCACACGACAGACCCACATAACAGAGAATTATCTAGCCCAAAATGTCATCAGTGTAACATTGAGAAAATATATATGCAGCATATATTTTGTAAAAAAGAAGCCCTTACCAGTCTCTGTAACAAACTCTCTACTCTGTGTAGAGCACTGTTTTTCCAGCTGAGTCTAGATGGGAAGCCCCACTTGTCATTTGGGCTGTGGGCGTACTGGTGCTGGGTTGGCAGACCTTTGCTTAAGTACCATCCTGGTACCTCAAGGTCCACTTTCAACCCCAGTCCCAGTTCCCTCTGAGCTTGAGGTGTTTCCAGGCCCAAACTGGTAGAACTAGGACTTAGTTTTCAGCTGGAGGCTCTTTGGCTCTGTTTGATCTCTTGGGCAGTTGAGTCTCATCTCTTTTGTCTTCCAGAAATATCTCAAAGTTTCTGATCTACATATGCCACCTTTTGCTGCCTTTCAGATATGCTGTTGATTCATTAGTATTTTTATATTTCTTCTACCATGTCAGTGTGCTTTGGGGGAAGATGAAGAAGTAAATGTATAGATTTAGTCCAGTGTCTTAAGCCAAATGTGCCTAATTAGTTTATTTATTTATTTATTTTTTTTGAGACGGAGTCTCGCTCCTTCACCCAGGCTGGAGTGCAGTGGCACGATCTCAGCTCACTGCAAGCTCCGCCTCCCAGGTACAAGCGATTCTCCTGCCTCAGCCTTCTGAGTAGCTGGGACTACAGGTGTGTGCCACTGCACCCGGCTAATTTTGTATTTTCAGTAGAGGTGGGGTTTCGCCATATTGGCTAGGCTGGTCTTGAACTCCCGACCTTGTGATCCGCCTGCCTCGGCTTCCCAAAGTGCTGGAATGTGCCTAATTACTTTATTATAATACCTGATATACTGCCCCCTGTAGTTAGAATTTAACAAAGACGTATTTAGTGATAAATTACTATTTCTTTTTGTTCTTTGGCTCAATGTAATACATTGTTTGTTTTGTGCCTGTTATGTGTGAGACCCTATGCTAGGCTTTAGGTGTACAGTGAGAATGAAGCAGACATGTAATTCTTGCTCTTGTGGAATTTATGCTATAAAGGAGGGATATTGATTAATCAACAACAGTCAAATATATAATTACAAAGTGTGAGAGGTATTATCAAGGAAAATAATAAGGTCCTTGCCTTACAAAAATAGTATAAGAAATAAAAGCCTTTTTTTTTTTTTTTTTTTTTTTTTTTGAGACTGAGTCTTGCTCTGTCGCCCAGGATGGAGTGCAGTGCTGCAATCTCGACTTACTACAACCTCCACCCCCCAGGTTCAAGCAGTTCTCCTGCCTCAGCCTCCTAAGTAGCTGAGATTACAGGCATGTGCCACCACGCCTGGCTAATTTTTTTTGTAATTTTTTTTTTTTGAGACGGAGTCTTGCTCTGTCATCCAGGCTGGAGTGCAGTGGCCGGATCTCAGCTCACTGCAAACTCCGCCTCCTGGGTTTACACCATTCTCCTGCCTCAGCCTCCCGAGTAGCTGGGACTACAGGCACCCGCCACCTCGCCCGGCTAGTTTTTTGTATTTTTTAGTAGAGACGGGGTTTCACTGTGTTAGCCAGGATGGTCTCGATCTCCTGACCTCGTGATCCACCCGTCTCAGCCTCCCAAAATGCTGGAATTACAGGCTTGAGCCACCGCGCCCGGCTTTTTTTTGTATTTTTAATAGAGATGGAGTTTCACCATGTTGGCCAAGCTGGTCTCGAACTCTTGACCTGATGATCTGCCCACCTCCGCCTCCCAAAGTGCTGGGATTGCAGGCATGAGCCACCGTGCCCGGCCATAACAGCTAAAATTAAGTACATACTGTGTGCTAGTTACTGTGCCAACAACTTTACATGAATGGTCTAATTTAATATGCAGAATAACTTATTTCAGAAATGAGGAAACTGAAACTTATGATCCTAATTTAGTATTAGGAAGTCAGAGAAGACCTGTGTGGGAAAAGTGACACACAGAGAACCAGACAAGTAGGAGATAGCCAGGCAAAGAACAGAGGGAGGCTGTGTAAAGCAGAAGGAATAACATGTTCAAAGGCCTGAGGATGGATGAATGAAAGAAAGCGTGGAAGGACAACCAGTGGCTGAAATTGAGTGAGCAAGGAAAGAGTGCAAGAGGTAGGGCAAGTAGGGGCTGGATCAAGGGGGTTGTTAGAGTCCAGGATAAAGAGACTAGATTTCGTTCTAAGGCATGAGAAACTGTTGGAGGGTTTTACCTAAGATTGGTATACACCCTAAGTTGCTTTCCTAGAGATCCCTTTGCTTTGTGGAGAATAGATTGGCAGGGGCAGAGGCTTACTGTGATCCAGGTGAGAGAGGATGGAGGTTGGGACTACACTGGTGGCAATAAAAAAAAAAATGCAAAAAAAAAAAAGGCAGATTTGAAGTTTTAGATATAACTCTAAAATATATTACTTGCAGCTGTGCTAGATATAGAAGATAAGTGTGAGGAAGAAATCAAGGGGGTTTCCACATTTCTTTCTTGAGCAACAGGGTGGATTAGAGTACTAGCTACTGAATGGTGAGGGAAAGGTTTTAAACACAGAAAGCTTGTGTTGCCTATGAAATTTGAAGTGGAGGTGGAAAATAGGCAGTCGAGAATCTGGAACTCAGAAAAGAGGTCTGACCAAACAAAGCAACTGTGGGAATTGCTAGCATGGCATTTGTATTTATAGTCATCTCTCTGATCAGATTAACTAGATAGAGAGAAAAGTGCCAGGGACAGAGCCCTGAGGAATTCCCACATTTAGAGATCTGGTGTTGGAAGAGGAACAGATAGTGAGAGAAACTGAGATGGAGCAGACAAGAGATAGACGGAAAATCAGAGGAGTGCTTCATTGTGGAAAGCTAAGAGAGGAAAGTGCTTCAGAGGGGAAGGAGTGATCAGCCAGTCCAAATGCTCATTTTAAGATGAGAGCCACATACCACAGTATGTTTGAAACTTACCATTAACAAAGAAGCATTGTGTAATATCTTCCGTCTCTCTAAAAACAAAAAAAAACCCATCTGTCCACCTCATATCTCCCTTCCACTGTATCCCTTAATGTTAAAAGTCCCCCCGAAAGGACCCGGTGTCTCACTTTGTCCTTTTTCTATCTTTATTTCACTCCATTTAGGCTTTCTCACCCATATTCAACTGAAGACACTCTTGGAAAGGTCACCAGTAGCCACCGTCTTGTCAAATCTGGTTTCACTTCTCTGTCTCATCCTTCTTAAGTCTGTAGGCAATATTTGATTGAATTGATTGCTCCCTCCTTGAAAATCTCTGCTCTTGGCTTCTATGACACTGCATTCTTAGATTAACCTCTCACCTCATGGCTGTTGCTTATGGGTCAGTTTAGCTTTTAAGAGAATGTAAATCCAGTTATATATCTCCTCTGTTCAAAGCCCTCCAATGGCATAGTGTTTCTCATCACACTCAGAATTAAATCCACAATCATTGCAATGGACTCCCAAGTCCTAAGTCTGCTGGCTTTTGCCCACCTCTCTGGCATCTTATATTGAACTGGCCTTTGTGCTATTTCTTGAACCTGCCAAACTCCTAAGAGCTACTATGCTTGCTGTTCCCTATGTCTAGAAAGCTCTTCATCCAGATCTTTGCATGGTTCTCTTCACGTTATTTAGAGCTCTGCTCATATATTACTTCCTCAGAGAGGCCTTCCCAGACCACTCATCACTGCTCCCCAACCTGTCACTTTCTCTCTCCCCACCCTGCTTTTTATTCCTCATAGCACTTGTCTCTGTTTAAAATTAAGTATTGACTTGTTTATAAACAGTGTCCTCCTTCCTCCCCACAGAATGTAAGCTTTCTATCACTTGTCTGCTTGAACACTTCTCTGCTCCTAGTTTCTCAAACAATGGCATGAAATTGCTGGCCACAAATATTTGAATGAATGCTGCTAAAAGGTTGAATCAGATGAGGATGGGAATGTTCCTGTTGGATTTGGCAATATGACATTTGTTGGTATTCTGGCTGAGCAGTTTAAACAGAGCACTGAGGGTGGGAGTCAGAGCAAATAGATTAAGGAGAACCTGGAGGTAAGGAGTTAGACAAGACGAATTAGACAGCTGTGTGGAAAGTCAGCTGAGAAGAGAGACGCAAGCAAGGCTGGTGGTGGCTGGAGGAGGGTAAATGAGGTCAAGAAGACAAGTCTTTGAGGTGACAGCAGTGGATGTAATCCAGAGCACACATGACAGGATGGGAGGGACTTGTCTTCCTTTTTAGCAGGTAGGAAAATGGTGAAGATATTTACCAAGCCACTCTGATGGTATAGTTCATGGAGTGAGGTGGGGGGTGAGAGTGGAGGCGGATGAGTCAGTGCCTGGCCAGCTGCATGAGAAGCAAGGCTAGGTATTGGGTGAAAGGGAGCCAGGCCCTGTGAAATGAGGTGGGATTGCCATGTCTTCAAGCCAGATGTTGCCATGGTTGGGGTCCTGGCAAAAGGTGACTGAGGGAGCAGCGTGTGGAAAGAGGGAAAAAAAAAGCACCCAGCAGTTTTGTTACATGGTGGCTGAGGATCTAATAATGTCTCCTTGTTTTGTTTTATTTTTATTTGGCTGGTCTTGAATTCTTGGCCTCAAGCAATCCTTCCACCTCAGCCTCCCAAAGTCTGGGATAGGCATGAGCTGCCACACCCAGCTGTCCTTGTTTGTTTGTTTTGAGACACCGTCTTGCTCTGTTGCCCAGGCTGGAGTGCAGTGTCACAGTCCCAGCTCACTGTAACCTCCATCTCCTGGGCTCAAGTGATCCTCCTACCTCAGCCTCCTAAGTAGCTGGGACTATAGGCACACATCACCACACCGGCTATTTTTTTTTAATTTTTAGTAGAGATGGAGTTTTACCCTGTTGTCCAGGCTGGTCTCGAATACCTTGGCTCAAGCAATCCACCTGCTTTGTCCTCCTAAAATGCTAGGATTACAGGCGTGAGCCATTGTACCCTACCTGTCTCCTTGTTTTAATTAGGAACAATATTCTCTGCGCCAGGAAACCATTTGGGTTTATGATAGGAAAACCGTCTTTTTGCCTTCCTCTCCCATCTTCCTCTAGATGGAGCCCATTGAGGCTGAGAGAGTGTACAGTGTTGGCCCTGCATACCTAGCTTGCCATCAGAATTGGATGTGTTCATGCCTCCAGATAGTCCAATACTTTTTACATGCTAAGTACTGTTTTAGGCTCAAAGGATATAGCAGTGAGTAAAACAAACTGTCTGCCTTTAAAGAGCTTTTATTCTAGTGCAGGGAGACAGAGTAAATAAATGTATGATAGTCAGAGATGGGGTGAGCATGTCATCCTGGGCCCCATGCTCTCTCCCCACCTCACCTCAATAGCCCTGGCATGGCAGTGGGAGGTGCATACTCACACTCTTTTCTGTTTCCATTTCCTGGCATCTGCAGGACTGAATGAGCTCTTCCTCTTCAGGGTGTTCCCTTGAATGGCTGACTTAAACCCTCCATTGCACGACACAGTAATGACTTGTTCTGTTCTCTTGATTTCAGATGAGACACCAATTATTGCGGTGATGGTGGCCCTGTCCTCTCTGCTAGTGATCGTGTTTATTATCATAGTTTTGTACATGTTAAGGTGAGCCTACTAACACTTCATGTTCTCTTAGATTCTGTTTCAATACCCCAGTGTCCCAATGAACCCACACAGTCCAGTAGACAGTAGGATATACACAATGAATAGGATAGAGGGGGAATGGCACATGATGGTGCTAAAATTGAAGTTCTACTTAGAAATGATTTAAAAGCTCTATATAGTCTTCCTTAAGTCCTAAACCCTCCCTCTTTCTTCCATCTGTCCAAGCCCAGTCCCCCAACTCCAGTGCAAGCTAAAACCCAGAATGGTAGTTTGGAGGTTGAAGTAAGAAACCACAGTTTGTTATTAGGGACAGGTGTTACAGGATCTTTAGGTCTAGCCCTGTTGAAGGAACCCCTAAAAGGGCCCCAGTAAGATTACATGCTCAACAAAAGCCTACTTTATTTCTAGTTGGGGTTTTGTCCCCAAACCCTTCTGGGACCCTGGCCCTGGCATGCTGAGCTGAGCCATGTGAGTTGTGAGTTACAGGATCCCTCTTTCTAACCTTCTTTCAGGATCCTCTAGACATTACCACTCAAGCAGAAGCAAGGAAGGGGAATCCAAGGGAGAGAAGAGGGTGGTGCATTTATTCTCTTCCTGCTAAAGCTACTGCCCTGACTAATTGGGTTTAGCCCTGCCTTATCTTTGGCCTAACCTATTCTGTGCTCCCTCTGTTCTTCTGCAGGGATAAAGAGAGGGGAATCGTGTGCCCCCTATAATTTGTCATATGTCTCCATCATTCTGCAGGAGACTTGTGGCCAAAACTGTGTCCACCCAGTCCAAAGCTCTGGGCTTCTCCCTGGGTCTCCCAGGCTACACTGAGGAAATACCAATATTTTTGTTTGATATATATTGTCTGTCTCCCCCAACTGTATTCTATCCACTCACTCTGTCTCCACCTGGTGTGGCTGTGCTCTCCAGTGAGCCACATGAGCCTGAATATACTGTTGGGGTTCCCTGGTTGGGTTCCAGTGTGCCGAGGGTAAACAGGAGTATCCCGAGGTACTTGGTCGCCCCAGCATGCTGCTGCTCAGAGTGTGCATGACCTGTCTCTAAAAAAGCCCGATTATTTTTAAAGGAGATTTGGAAAGGCTGAATTGATGAGCAGGAATACAGAGCTGTGATTTGCCTCTCCCGCCTCTGTGCTTCATTCTTCACTGTGATCATTTTCTCATTAGGTTTAAGAAATACAAGCAAGCTGGGAGCCATTCCAATTCTTTCCGCTTATCCAACGGCCGCACTGAGGATGTGGGTAAGGCATTCCTTAATGTCCTGGGGAACCTTCACAAGGAAGGAAATCAAGAAATTAGGAGTTTCTCCATCCTTTTAAAAGAATAAGACGATAAAAAGAGGAAAAAAGAAGATTTTTGAAGAGAACAGTCCTACTTTTTACAGGCCTGGTCCATGAGGTAGAACCCCCAGTTTAGCCTCCAGAAAAGGGTCCTCAGGGCACCTGACTGACCTTCTCCCTTGTGTACTGCAGAGCCCCAGAGTGTGCCACTTCTGGCCAGATCCCCAAGCACCAACAGGAAGTACCCACCCCTGCCCGTGGACAAGCTGGAAGAGGAAATTAACCGGAGAATGGCAGACGACAATAAGCTCTTCAGGGAGGAATTCAACGTGAGTATTTTGTTGAGACTGGTGTATCAGCAGGGAAGAAGACAGACCTAAGGTCAGACCTTTCAGACCTTTTGAGTCATGAAGTAAAAAATGGGCTTTTAATGTTTAAGAGGTGAGAAATGTTTTACCAAGTTTATCTGACTCCCTGTATGATCATCGATTGGAAATGAAGTAAGATTTGCCTCACCTCCTAATCTACCCATCCATTCATTCATCATCACATCTCTTACTTCTTTTGTTTAATAAATACGTAGCAAGCATCTAATATGTGTCAGGTAGTATTCTAGTTGCCAGTGATATGATGAGGAGCAGAAACAGGTCCAGTCCCTACTCTCAATTAACTCACTGTCCAGGAGGGAAACCCCACAAACAAGAACAAAACTAACTAAGTTCAAGCAGCAGTGCAGCACGTGAAGGACTGGTGCGTATTTGTAGGCATCCATATTAAGAGGTTGCCTTTTTGAGTCTAGAGCAGGGGTGTCAGTGTTTAAAGTAGACAGTAGGATAGGTCAGTGTGGAAATGGGAACCATGGGAGACTACAGAGCACGGTTCTCATCTTCAGTATTTAGTATTTATAATTCCCACAAGGAAGCAGAATACGTTTGTAAACTACCAGTTGGTGATCCTAGCCTACCAGTTCTGATCCTAGATCAGAAGAGCTTCTGGCTGGCACGGTGACTCAACGCCTGTAATCCCAGCACTTTGGGAGGCCAAGGTGGGCGGATCACGAGGTCGAGAGATCGAGACCATCCTGGCCAACTTGGTGAAACCCTGTCTCTACTAAAAATACAAAAATTAGCTGGGCATGGTGGCATGCACCTGTAGTCCCAGCTACTCAGGAGGCTGAGGCAGGAGAATCGCTTGAACCCGGGAGGCGGAAGTTGCAGTGAGCCAAGGTCGCACCACTGCACTCTGGCCTGGCGACACAGCAAGACTCCGTCTCAGAAAAACAAAAGAAGAGCTTCCTCTAATAAATGATATTTTAATTGATACCTAATCATAGGCAAGGGTGGCGGGGAAAGGGCAGTGGGGAACCTTCTGGGCACTGGAAATAGCAGGAGCAAATTGTCAGGAGTGAGTGTGCTGAGGGAGGGCACATCCAGAACACAACAGGGCTGTGTGCGGCTGAAGAGCCGAGCTTCAAAGGAGGATAAGAGGTGAAACTGTGAAAGATGGCTGGCCAGACCACAGACCTTGCAGATAGTCATGAGAGAAGTGGCAAGCCATAGAGCAGCCAGATTTACATCTTGAAAAAATGACTCAGCCGGGCACAGTGGCTCACATCTGTAATCCTTAGCACTTTGGGAGGCCAAGGCGGGCGAATCACAAGGTCAGGAGATCAAGACCATCCTGGCTAACACGGTGAAACCCCGTCTCTACTAAAAATACAAAAAATTAACTGGGCGTGGTGGCGGGTGCCTGTAGTCCTAGCTACTCAGGAGGCTGAGGCAGGAGAATGGCGTGAACTCGGGAGGCGAAGCTTGCAGTGAGCTGAGATCGTGCCACTATACTCCAGCCTGGGCGACAGAGTGAGACTTTGTCTCAAAAAAAAAAAAAAATTGACTCTGGCTTCTGTAAGGAGAATAGCCCATGGGCAGACCAGAATAGTTGCGGGGAATACAGTTAGGGGTTACAGGTGTTAATATCAGAAGTGCTAATAGATTGACCTAAAGTGGTCATGACTAGGAAGTGGGAGATGGATTTAAGGACACAGAGGAGCAGTTCCAGAGTTGGTAAATACATCAGCTGGGGCATTGCTAAACCGTCAGTTTCCTTCATACCTTTCCACTAAGCCATGTGTCAGCTTTGCCTTATAGGCTGACTCTTTTTTTATCAGTGGGAAAAATTTTCCCAAAAGCTTCTGGAGACTTCTCTTGTCACATGTTCCTTCTTAAACCTGTCATGAGCAAGGGAGAAAATAAGATTACTGTGGCTGACTGAGACTAGTCTAGATTATTCCTGGGTCAAGGCCAGGCACGCTGGCTCACATCTATAATCCCAACACTTTGAGAGACTGAGGCAGGCAGATTGCCTTGAGCACAGGAGTTTGAAACCAGCCTGGGCAACACGGTGAAACCCCATCTCTACAACAATGACAACAACAAAAATACAAAAATTAGCTGAGCATAGTGGCACACGCCTACAGTCTTAGCTACATGGGAGATGAGGTGGGAGTATCTCTTGAGCCCAGGGGGTGGAGGTTGCAGTTAGTCAGATTCACTCCACTGCACCCCAGCCTGGACAACAGAGCCAGACCCTGTCTCAAAAAAAAATATTTTTTTAGATACTCATGTGGGATATGGATGGATAACCTCACAGAATAGGAGGTCTGGTAAAGGAGGAATGGTTATTGGGTCAACAAGTCACTATTCATATCTGCTCCACAATAGAAGGGCTTAAGGGGAGTGGTGGGTGATGTCAGATTTGCATTTTGAGAAAATCACTGACTACAATATAGAGAATAGATAAAAGGAAGAGGCAAGAGTTGAAGTGGGAGACCATTTACCAAGCAAGAGTTAACAGAATAGCTTGGACCTTTTTGGGGGGCTATTGGAAAAATAGCACCATTTAATGTTCATTATTGATTGATAAGATTTACCACATCCTGCCGGGCACAGTAGCTCATACCTGTAATCCCAGCACTTTGGGAGGCCAAGGCGGGCAGATCACCTGAAGCCAGGAGTTCAAGACCAGCCTGGCTAACATGGCGCAATCCCATCTCTACTAAAAAGACAAAAATTAGCCAGGCGTGGTGGCACGCACCTGTAATCCCAGCTGCTTGGAAGGCTGAGGCAGGAGAATTGCTTGAACCCAGGAGGCGGAGGTTGCAGTGAGCACCATTGCACACCAGCCTGGGTGACAAGAGTGAAACTCCATCTCAAAAAAAAAAAAAAAAAAAAATTACTACATCTCACAAGACAGCCCTCCAGCCTCAGTACCATAGCTGGATCTGTGCTAGGCATTATACTGTTTTGTAATCTATAATACCACCTGCCTCTGGGTGATGAGGTATGTGATCCCATTACTATACTTTTTTCTGTCAAATTAGTTCTTTTCTTTTTCCATAACATTAAATTTACGTAAGCATGAAACAAATTATTTGTTTGGAGGTAATATTCCCTGAGACCCCATGATAAGGTATTTCAGTAAATCCCTGGATGGTGATGGTATTCCTGGAGGCATGATAGGTAAATTCAGATAGATATTGTGGTGAGAGCCATTTGCTGTGCTACCATGGCAACTGTGTTCACGAGCTCATTGGGCCAGCACTAGGGTAGTGAGGGAAAGGCCTGACCTTCATCACCTGGGTTTCTAGCAATGAGTGCCATCTGGTGAGCAATCACATGGAACATAAATATTTCCTTTCTTGTTCTAGTTATTTACTACCCAGCGATTGGTTTAGATCCTGACCTCCAGTGAGATAAGTAGTGTGATAATTTGCTTGAAGTTCACTTCATTAGGAGGATTTCGTTTTTATACACATTGAAAGCCATCACTTAAGTAATATACCCCATAGCAGTCTACTTTCAGCATGGGCCAGCATGTCTCACCAAGCTATTTATATACCAGGCCAGACTTTTTCTTCTTCAGTTAACTGTTGATGTCAATAGGAAGTCAGTAGTATCTATTGCAGCAGTGGTTTGTGTGGTAGGCATTTTATAGCAATCACTTCCAGCTGATAATGGGATTCTGCTGGGCATGTTCAAATCTATGGCTGATTGGATCACATAATACCTAGTTTATGAGACCGGCCCGGTGGCTCACGCCTGTAATCCCTTTAATTTGGGAGGCTGAGGTCAGAAGTTCAAGACCAGCCTGGCCAACATGGTGAAACCCCTGTCTCTACTAAAAATACAAAAATTAGCCAGGCGTGGTGGCAAACGCCTGTAATCGCAGCTACTTGGGAGGTTGGGGCAGGAGAATCACTTGAACCCAGGAGACAGAGGTTGCAGTGAGCTGAGACCACGCCATTGCACTCTAGCCTGAGTGACAAGAGCAAAACTCTGCCTCAAAAAAAAAAAAACCTAGTTTATGATGGGGAGTTCAAGTCATTTGGATACCTGTATCTGTGATCAGGCTTATAGTTTCTACCTTAGAGCCCAGTACTAGGCTAGGAACATGGTCTTGCCAATAGGATCATGGTCTTATTTCCGTATTTTAGGGTTTTTCATTATGATTCTTCTGTTTACCTTACTACAAACACTTTAGAACTCCATACAGTCTACTAGAGCTTATTTCTCTGTGGCCTGGATCAGCAGGAGTACCTTCTCTTTTCAGATCACTCAATAAATTGGTCAGAGGCTGGGCACAGTGGCTCATGCCTTTAATCCTAGCACTTTGGGAGATGAGGCAGGCAGGTCACTTTGAGTCCAGGAGCTCAAGACCAGCCTGGGCAACATGGCAAAAGCCTGCCTCTTCAAAAAATTAGCTGGGCGTGGTGGTGTGCATCCATAGTTCCAGCTACCTGGGAGGCTGAGGTGGGAGTATTGCTTGAGCCTAGGAGTTTGAGGCTGCAGTGAGCTGTGATTGCACCACTGCACTGCAGCCTGTGTGACAGGTAGGTAGGTAGGTAGGTAGGTAGGTAGGTGGGTAGATTGATTAGATGGATTAGATGGATTAAATTGAGAGATCAGAGTTGAATGCAAGCATAACGTATTTGCTGTCTCCAGAACTTAAAATGGCCCAGCAAGCATTGCTCCTCTTCGTTAGCAGGAGAGGGGTGATGGGGCAAGGGGCAGCAAGTTGTCCTTTATGTTGGAGGAGATACCCTGACGTGCTGCAGGCCTTTTACCTTCAGAAAATTTGGCTGAGGTGGCAGGCCACTGTATTTTTCTGTCTAACATGTACATCTAAGATACATAACTTCCCGCTCTTCCATGTCTCACATTGAAGTCGTTAGCATAGTTGTCAAGGTAATGTCCTGTGAAACAGACGAAATCTCAGTGAACCAGATCACAAGACAGAAAGGTCAAGATGATTTATCACTGAGGCTGCTCTTGCCATGAGCAAGAAAAACTGCTTCAAGTAGTCCACACAACTTAAAAAGAACATACACTTACCCCTAGCGGTAGTATAGGTACCAGGAGTTATATGTTAATCTGCAGGAAGTAGAGTACGTCTGGAAAAGTAACTGCAAATCTGAAAAGTCTTCTGTAGCACTTAAGGTCCTGCGGTTTACATGGAGACTTTGCCTTTTGGTAAAGAGATCACTGCTCTGGGAGCCTACATTTGCTCTTTCTGTGATAGTTCTTATCCAGTGGGCTAGGGAATCTGTGTGTCTTTGGGCATCACCTAATGGCCAATGTTATTGAAAATCAAGGTGGCAGAGAGGGAGATCTAGCCAACTTCACGGAGCCAGGAGCAACTAGTTTCTTTCCCTCCCTTTTGGAGGCCCTGACAGACAGACAGATAGATAAGATAGATTAGATAGATAATAGGTCCTAATGTGAAGCCACCTCGGGCCAAAACTCCTTCCATCACCTGGCCTGCAAAGGCTCCGTTCTAATCAGCATATCTTAGCAATGTTCTGAGTTCCTAGGAATTAGTTACCTCAAGGCCAGAACCTAGCAGACCCCAAAAGATGCATTTCCCTTTGCCTAGTAAAGTTACCATGGTAAATATCTGCAGATTATTAGGAAAGGATGAGGAGGGAGGTTTATAATATATGTGTGTTAATACAGTGTGGCCGGGTTCCTCCTTACAGATGCCTGTCCTCCCTGTTATTGAAGGGTTCTGGGTCTGAAATGACCCAGGCCTACGAGTTGGATGAGGGGGCCCTCTCTCTAGCATGGTAGTCTAGTAGGCTGCCTAAACTGACCTGGAAAGTTACTTTCCATTTCCATTACCCGGAGCTTCACAATGAATTATTCACAGCCATAAATCATGGTCTCCAACAGTCTTTCTAGCCCACGTAGATCAAGAATCCCATTTAGAAGCAGTCCCTTCCACTAGCATCTCACTCTGCTGAGGACAGCCAGGAAAGTACTTCTGAAAGATTCCAGTGCTTTCTTCACCAGTGTACAGCCTCAGCAAGGCATGTGTTATGGATCCCATCAAGGGCATACTGAAGGTGTCAGTAGAAAGCTGAGCCTTTAGAGTCCATATGCCACTCTGGTCTCCTCTACTTTGTGCCAAGGATTTTCTGGCTTTTCATTATCACCTCACTAAATCTAGCATTCAGTCCAGGTTTCCACTGGCCAGCCTAGCTCAACATTAAAACCATGGCGTTACCTGAGCTGTTACACTACCTGCAGAAGTTCTTTTGACCATACCATAATCAGAAATTTGGTTTTATCCAGGCCGGGCACAATGGCTCATGCCTTAATCCCAGAACTTTGAAAGGCCAAGGCAGGCAGATCACTTGAGGTCAGGAGTTTGAGACCATCCTGACCAACATGCTGAAACCCCGTCTCTACTAAAAATACAAAAATTAGCCTGGCATGGTGGCGAGTGCCAGTAATCCCAGCTACTCGGGAGGCTGAGGCAGGAGAATGGCGTGAACCCGGGAGGTGGAGGTTGCAGTGAGCCAAGATTGCACCATTGCTCTCCAGCCTGGGGGACAGAATGAGACTCCATCTCAAAAAAGAAAAGAAATTTGGCTTTAACCGAAAGTCATACTCTTCCCTTCTTTGTTATAACGTCTCCAAAATCTATATCAACAATTGTTCCTATCATTTTTAATGATCCAGCTCAATGAATTCCTATAGTTTCTTCTGGGTATTTGTTAGCTCTTTATTTTTTTTTTCCTCCTGTAGAGACGGGAGTCTTGCTGTATTGCCTAGGCTGGTCTTGAACTCCTGATCTCAAACAATCCTCCCGCCTTGGTCTCCCAAAGTGCTGGGATTACAGGCATGAGCTACTGTGCCTGGCCAGCATTTTACTTTTCTGCTTATATATGTATTTTACCCTCAGGTCACGTTATGGTTGCATTCTGGTAATGTGTGAGCAATGCAGGCTGGGTTGTGGGGCAGTTTTCATCATGACAGCAAGATGCAGTAGAGAGCATAATAGAGATTTTTCGAAATTAACTTTCTTCAGGTCCTCTCTTTTATAGTCATTTCTGTTGTCTCACTTAAAGCCTTATCTTTCTCATGAGCAACCCAGGAAAGATGTAAATTCTGTGGCATTAAAATTCAGCAACTAGCAAAATTTGGAAATCTTAACATTTCATTTAGCAAAATACATGCATAGTAATGTAAAGGCCTTGAGTCTTGGGTTTTCATTTCGAGGTGAGCATTTGATATTGGAGCTGGGATGTTTCTTGTTTTGTTCTCTAATATTGTCAAAAGTAATCCTACTCCTTGGTTTCAACATTTCCCCTCTCCTTTTAGTTGGGACACCCCTACTCCTTTACCACCAGCTTGAACACATCACAGGTAATTGCAGGCAATAACTAAAATAGTAGTTCTGCAGCTATGAACTATGAGCAGCTTGCTCTTTCCCATCCTGGCAATTGGTTGACAGTTTCTTTCCTTCCGTCTGAACCCAGTAACATCACCCACATTTCCCCCAGCAGTCTCTCAACTACAACCCCACTCTGATAGTAATTGCTAAATCAGTTAAGCTCCCTAGTTAAAAGCAAGAGAAGTCAACTCAACTAAATTAAGCAAAAAACAAACAGAACTGTTGATTTGGGAAGACACTGGCAGAGCTGGCAGAATCAGAAGATAAGTTGGAGTACCAAGCCTCAGGTAGAGCCCGACCCTACCTTGGTGGCTTTGGGGCCCTTCTAGGAAAGCCCCTGCTTCTTCCTAGTTTTTAGAATCCTGGGAGAGAATCTGATTGGCCCAGTATGAGTCAGGTATGACTGTGCTTGGATCAGTCAGCCCTGGGAGGGAAGAGGAGAAGTAGCACATAGGGCAAACAAACCAATTTGTGTCTACTGTCATAGAATAATATTTTTAATAACCATCAGATGGGGAAGGCCTTTCTAAGCTACTTACAGTAAGATTTAGATGCCAGAATGGAAAAGTTTGAAAGATAGTAAATATATTAAAATTTGAAACATCTTTGTGACAAATGATGCCATAAAAAAGTGGCCAACTGGGAGAATCTGTTTGCCATAGGTAGACAAAGAATGCTCCAGAATATACAAACCTGTGAGTAAAAGGTAAACAATCCAGTCAAGAAATTGGCAATTTACAGAAGAAATACAAATGGTCTGTAAAGATATGAAAAGAAGATCTACTATATCTGGTAATCAGGGAAATACTCATTAAAGCTAACCATTATTTTGGACCTATCAGATTTGAAAATGTAAAAAGATTTATATCAATTGTGGACAAAAGTATGGGGCTGCAGAGACTTACACACAGGTGAGGGAGTTCAAATTGGTATTGCATTGGAGGGATGATTTTGGCAGTACCAATCAGTATCTTAATGTTTGAGTTGTCTGACCAAGCTTCTGAGATTCTTAAAAACCCTTATTGTACAAATATATATTTGTACGAGGATGTTTATGACAGCATTATTTATGATAGCAAAGAAGATAAAGCAAGTATCTGTCAAATAGAATGGCCAGATGATTTCTTATATCCATTATGATATTCTATACTATCATTAAAATAAATGTGTTCACATAGATCTCTAAGTCATATTGTTATGTGAGAAAACGTGGGATAATTTCGTTTTTGTTTTCAAAAATATGTATATCTGTGTGTGTTTGGGTATGTTAATGCTTTTTTTTTTTTTTAAGTCTGAAAGACTACAAATTGTCAACAGTGGCTGCCTACAGAGAGGCTGGAAGAGAGGAGAGACATAATAGGGAACTTTGTTTTCTACTAAATTATTTGACTTAAAACAAGCATATTCTTTTTATAATATTTTTAAAGCAGATTTTTTAAAATATGGGAAATAAATATAATGGACTTAGTTTGCTTCGATGGATATATAACATCTAGAATAAAGAAGTTGCTATGCCTAGTTTGAACTGTGTCAAGGGTCTTGTGGTCAGGTCGCTGTAAAAAGGGATATCACCAAATGGGATGTTGTTCTGGAGAGAAACTCGACCATGGGGGTGAAAACTAAAGGAACAACACACATAGGACATGACAGCTATTTTCAGATATGTGACAGGCTAAAAGGAGACTGTAGCACTTCTGTGAATGCCCACCTGCTTAGAAGTTCTAGGCTGTGGCTTTCATCCTAATTACAAGCTGGAGCTTTTTTATTCACCAGCATTTGTCTTTCTAGGAATCTTTGAATTTATTTAAAAGAAATACTTTGAAAAACCACTCAGAAGCCCCCATTTTCAGGGAAAATTGAGATCCTTAAGGCATTATCAAGGTTTAAAAAGAAACAAAAAGATACAATTGGGTTAGCTCCTGGGTGGGTGCAGTTGTTCATGCCTGTAATCTCCTAGCACTTTGGGAAGCCAATGCGAGAAGATTGATTGAGGCCAGGAGTTTAAGACCAGCCTAGGCAATGTAGCAAGACCTTATCTCTACAAAAACATTTTTTTAATTAGCCAGGCATGATGGCACATGCCTATAGTTCTAGCTGCTCAGGGGGCTGAGGTGGGAGAATCATTTGAGCCCAACACTTGCAGCCCAGAGTTTGGAGGCTACAGTGTGAGCTATAGTGCTCACTCTATAGATCTACAGGAGCTACAGTGAGCTACAGTGATCACAGCACTGCACTCCAGCCTCCTGGCTACCAGAGTGAGACTCTGTCTCAAAAGATTTAAAAAAAAAAAAAAAGGCATAGCTCCTGAGAGGAATGGGATATGGGATAGGAGAGAAAGAAAAGAGGGAAAGAGGTGAAGCCAGTGAAATAGAATCTGTGCAATGTGAGATGTGACCTTCCTCAGGACCCCACATCTCTTAGATTGCCAGATGAAGAAGGCATGTGTGTGTCATCTAGTGATGGGACGGAGTGTGGCATCTGAGTTAAGATGGGTGAAATCGCCTCTACATTGATGAGTTGTCCCAAAATAAGTGAATCAGAGCCAAAGTCCTGTAGGAATTAGCAGGAACTGTGACAAGGGCTTTGGAATTCCACTGTCCAGAGAGTTGGGAGGTTGGGCTTTGCAAGGGGCAGAGAAGATGCCAGCTGACATCTGGGTTTTACATTGCTTACTATAAGGGAAATGCAGAAGAAATTGTGTATCTGGGTATTGGGTTGTTTTAAACAGAACTGTTCCAAGACCTACCTTGGAAGGTAGTAAATTTCCTGTCACTGCAGTGTTCAGGCACTGGTGACTGTTGAGTGAGAGTATTAAAAAGAGATTCAAACTTAAAAATGAATGAGATTCAGACCTGTACTGGAGATCTAGGCAAGAAAAGAAAGGTATAAGGATTGCAAAGGAAGGGACAAAATATAAATTTTTCACAGACCAAATATTGTCTTCAGAAAAACCCACAGATTCATCATATTATAGAATTAATAAGTTATTTTTGCAAGGTTGCTAGATACAGAAGCAGCATAAAAATTTAATGCATTTCTATACATAGGCCACAAACAAAAAACCTGATAATACCTTTTAAAAGGTGCCAATTACAATAGCATCCAAATGTAAAGTACCCAGGAATGGGTTTAACAATTTAGAGAAAATTGTTAAAATGTTTGAAGACATTAAAGGAAAATAGCTTAAATTAGTGAAGAGATAGGATCAATGGACTAGGAGGCTAAACTTTGTAAAGACGTCAATTCTCCCCCAATATATATAGATTCAATGCAATTCCAATAAAAATCCCAACAGGTTTTTTGTGGAACTTGACAAGCTGATTCTAAAATTTATATGGAGGAGAAAAGATTCAAGAATAGCCAAGACATTCCTGAAGAAGAAGAACAAGGTGAGGAGACCTGCCTTACCAGATATAAAGAGATTATAAAATTTTAGTAATTAAGACAGTTCTGTATTGGCACTGGGATAGACAGATCGACCAATGGAATGAAATAAAGAGCCCAGAAGCAGATCCATGTGTAAGTGGAAACCTATTTATGACAGAAATGCTCTTGCAGTTTGGGTGGGGAAAAGATGGTCTTCACAATAAGTAGTGCCTGGGACCATTGGTAACCCTGTGGGAATAAATGAAATTGAATGCTTGTCACATACCAAACACAAAAACCAATTCCAGTTGCTATAAACACTGAAATTTAAAGGACAAAAATGATAAAATGTAGAGATCATAATGTAGTAAAATATACTTCTGATCTCACAATAGGAAAGCATTTTTTAAGACTTAAAGTGTATAAAAGGGAAGATTGATGAATTTACATGAAAATGCAAAACCTCTGGTCATAAATAGATACCATAAAGAAAATGAAAGGGAAGGCCACAACCTTGGTAAAAGATAACACAGGTAACTGATAAAGGAAAAGTATCCAGAATATATAAAGAACTCCTACAAATTGTTAAGAAAATAAGTAGGCTGGGAGCAGTGGTTCATGCCTGTAATCCCAGCGCTTTGGAAGGCTGAGGTAGGTGGATCACAAGGTCAGGAGTTCGAGACCAGCCTGGCCAACATGGTGAAACCCTGTCTCTACAAAAAATACAAAAAAAAATTAGCCAGGTGTGGTGGCCGGCACCTGTAATCACAGCTACTGGGGAGGCTGAGGAAGGAGAATTGCTTGAACACAAGGAGGCAGAGGCTGCAGTGAGCCGAGATCACACCACTGCACTCCAGCCTTGGTGACAGAAAAGACTCCATTTGGAAAATAATAATAATCCAGTAGGACAATGGGGAAAACACTTAACTAGGTACTTCACGGAAGAGGAAACTGTTTTGACCAGTATGCAGTGGAAAGATGATGAACCTCATTAATAATCAGAGAAATGTAAATCAGAACTACATTTAATACAAAGTCTGACAGTAGCAAATGTTGATAAGGATACAGAACTGGAACATGTACATTGCTGGTGGGAGTATAAATTAGTACAACTACTTTGAAAAACAATTTGGCTTTATCTGGTAAGGTTAAAGATTCCTATACCTGAAATTCTTGCACATATGCACAAGAAAGATATGCTCCTTTCTTAAAGCTCTTGCCTTGTCTCAAAGCAGGACCATTAACTGTAAACAACCCAAATATTCATCAGTAGTAGAATGGATAAGTAAATTTTGACACGGTCTCAAATGGAGCACTACAAAGTAGCAGAAGTAAGCAAACATCCAGGATGAATCTTAGGAACGTAATGTTGAGCCAAAAAAAAAGCAACCACCACTTAATCGTGATTCCATTTTCCTCAAAAACTAGACTAGCAATAATAATATATTGTTTTGGATGCAAAAAATACGAGATACAAATAAAGTGATGTAATGATAAATATAAAAGTTCAGATTTACCAGTGAGAGGGAAAGGAAGAGGATATAAGAAGAGGAGCCCGAAGAGAACTTCTAAGTTAAATTATGTGATGGATACTTTTTAAAAAATAAATAACAAGTTTGAAAAAAAATTTTTTTTAACTGACATGTCTTTAAAAAAAGGCTAATGAGTACTTAGCCATGGTTCCAATTAAGGCTTGAGCAAGAGGTGAAACGATCTTCGATGCCACCTAGTGTTTCTAGAGAGTTTAACATTTTATAGGCTTCTGCTCTAGCTGCTCCTTCCTAGCTCTGTGAGCTAAGTGTTTCAGAGTAGAAACCAAAAGGAGTAGGATTCACCTTGTTTTCATCTCTGACGTAGGCTCATCATTCCGAACCTTTGCATCTAGCGCTGTGTTCTCCAGGGCAAGCCCTTTCTTCTCTCTTGTTAAACAGTAGCTCCTTTTTCTTCCTGACTCTTTTTAGGAGACTTAGTCCACCTGAGACCTAGTTTTTCTTTATCATGACTGGAGGAGCTAGGGATGCTGATAGGGCTGTGAGATGTAGTCTTTGTTACTCCTGATATTTTTGTATTGAAGACTGTTTTCAAGAGTCTTGCTGTCCCTACTTCTGTTCTATATTTTAGAGAAGAGATGTGCAGGAAAAGTAGTTCCTCTGGATTAGCCATCAGGGCTTAAAAAACTGACATCTCATCCTGCCCTGTACTTGGGTGGAAACCTGTGGAAATCTATGTGAAGAAAGAGAATGCAAACTGTGGGTGAATTGGGAAATTCTGATCTAAAATAATGGTCTCTACTGCATGTGTAAGAGTCCAGCCCAGGAAACTCTTTTCTTCCTTTTATGTATTCATAGCATAGGGTCAGGGGTAATTGCCTCTGTTAGTAAAATAACATGCAGAACCTCCAGCGTTTTAATTCTGAAAGGAAATCTCTTGAGTAGGTAAGGGCAGATGGATTATGAGGTCCCAATTTTCCTGTCTTTGGGTCTTTTACTTTAATTTATCCTATCACTGTCATGCTGGTTTCCAGTAAATATATTTGCTCCTTTCTTAAAGCTCTTGCTTCCCAGCCTGGGCAACATAGCAAGATCCACCTCTACAAAAATAAAAACTAAAAAATTAGCCAGGCATGGTGGTGCTATGCCTGTAGTCCCAGTTACTCAGGAGGCTGAGGTAGTAGGATACCACCAGCCCGAGAGTTCAAGGCTGCAGTGAGCTATGATGGTGCCACTGCACTCCAGCCTGGGCGACAGAGTGAGACCCTGTCTCCAAAAAAAAATCAAAAAAACTCTTGCTTCTATCTGACAAAAATTGGTTCCCTTTGGGCTGGCATTTCCTTTATTCAGTCTTTTTATTATTATTATTATTATCATCATCAAAGATAGAAACCTTCATTATTCATTTCTGCCTCTTGCTCTTCCCAGTCCACTTTGCCTTCTGCCCAGGCTGGAGTGCAATGGCGCAGTCTTGGCTCACTGCAACCTCCACCTCCCAGATTCAAGCGATTCTCCTACCTCAGCCTCCCAAGTAGCTGGGGTTACAGGCGTGTGCCACCACACCCAGCTAATTTTTTGTATTTTTAGTAGAGATGGGGTTTCGCCATGTTGGTTGGCTGGTCTCGAATACCAGACCTCAGGTGATCCACCCACCTCGGCCTCCCAAAGTGCTGGGATTACAGGCGTGAGCCACCGCACCTGGCCCAAATGTAGTAATTCTAATTCCAGAATATGTCTCAAATGCATCCATTTCCATGTATCATCATTTTTCCATGCTTCAGTTCTTCTCTGTAGTCCATTTTTGCATATAATAACAAGTAATTCTTTAACATGGAAAATGGATCACACTTTAAAAACCTTCAATGATTTCCTCATGCACTTAGCATAAAATTTGAACTCCCTATTAAGGACCTACCTGGAAATGGATGATCTGACTGCCAGGCTCATCTCTTCCTACTTCCTCCTGCCATCCCCACCAGCCTCACCTTGTGCGTGACACCTGCACTGATTTTCAGTTCCTCATACAACCAAGCCTTCTCCCACCTCCGGGTTACCACAGATGCTGTTCTCTGTGCTTGGAATACTATTTTCTACACTCATCCTTCCTCAGAGAGACCCACCTGTAATCCAAATTTGGCGCTTGATACTTCATCTCTAGTAGCAGTCTATTTTTGATTGCATTCATGGTGGTGTATAATTATATATGTATTTGTTTTATTTGTTTAATGTCTGCTTTTCACCCACAAGTTTATATTGTCCTTGAGGGCAAGAACTGCACTTATATTTGATTCCCCACTCTTTGCTCTGTACGTAGCCCAGTGCCTGGTAGGTACAAAATATATATTTGTTGAAAGAATGAATGAAAAGTAATGCATGAATTGTTCCTCTACTGCTGAATACTATGGTTGTTCTCAGTTTTGGGTCATTCTAAATAATGATGAAGTAAATAATTAGGACATAAAGATTTTTATTTCCTTAGGGTATGTTCTCAGAAATGAAATTGCTGGGTCAAAAAGTATTTTCAAAAAGTTTTCTTAAGGCTCATAAAATGTATTTCCAAGTCACTTGCTCGGAATTAGGGTTGGAATTTTAAACTGCCTCCCTTTTTGCTTTCTTACTTGTTTTTATAGTGTCAGAGTCTCACTGTATGTGTCACTCAGGCTGGACTGCAGTGGTGTGATCATGGCCTTGAACTCCTGGGCTGAAGTGTTCCTCCCAGTAGTTAGGACTACAGCCTCCTGAGTAGTTGGGACTACAGGCATGCACCACCATACCTGGCTAATTTTTTTTTTTTAATGTAGAGATGAGATCTTGCTGTGTTGCCCAGGCTGGTCTCAAACTTCTGGCCTCAAGTAGTCTTCCCACCTCTACCTCCCAAAGTGCTGGGATTACAGGTGTGAGCTACCATGCCCAGCTCCTTTTTTCATCCTTAATTTTATATATGAAACATACAAGAGGAGAACAGATCAAATAATAAAATTTAGCTTCCCACTCTCATAAAACTCATTTATTTGAATACTTATTCTTTGCCACACGTGAGATTATCTCCTTGTGTGGCAGATATTGTTGTTCCAATTTTATGTATTTATTTATTATTTATTTTTGAGACGGAGTCTCGCTCTGTCGCCTAGACTGGAGTGCAATGGTGTGATCTCGGCTCACTGCAACCTCCACCTCCCGGATTCAAGCGATTTCCTGCCTCAGCCTCCTGAGTAGCTGGGGTTACAGGTGTGCACCACCATGCCCAGCTAATTGTTGTCTTTTTAGTAGAGACAGGGTTTCTCCTTGTTAGCCAGGCTGGTCTTGAACTCCTGACCTCAGGTGATCCACCCTCCTCAGCCTCCCAAAGTGCTGGGATTACAGGCATTAGCCACTTCACCCAGCCCCAATTTTACAGATGAGGAAACTGGACCTAGAAAACAGATGTGCTCAAGTTCATAGAAACCCAGACTATCTCATGTCAAATCATTGTGATAACCTCCCTGCACTAACTAATTTACATTTGCTCCAAAACTGCTGCAAATTTAATGTCACCTCACCCAAATATTCTGCTTCTTAACTGCTGCATCCATATGAATGCCCTCCCACTCACCCACCAGTCCTTGCTTCCTTGCCACATGATGCTAGAGGCTGGGGTACCATGCCCCCTTAGATCCCTAGAAAGATATTAAATCAGCTGGCCATCCAGAACCCTCCTGTATGGTTCACTCTGAGATGCATGTCATCTTTGTGTGGTGGTAATTAACATGAGGATAAATGGCCCATTCCTTCAGTTATGTCCCCATTCCCATTTACAAGGGTAGGCCATTTTGGCCTAACATCATAACGACAGGCTCCTAACCACGTAGTAATCATGTAAAGAGCATGCTATACTTACATAACAGAAAGGGCATTCTGCCCCCCGAGGATTCTTGTGTTGTTGAACTCTAAGGAGCTTATGGCTGTTTAGGGGGAGAGGTGCATTCTCTATGTTAGGCTGCATAACCTGGGCCCATGTTTTTCCCCTCAGGAAAAAGGTAGAACGTGCTTCTGGGTCAGGGTTTGGTGCAGCAGTTTGCATGTTTGATGTTTATCCCTGCTAATAATTCCTCTAATTTCTCTTAACCTTTCAGGCTCTCCCTGCATGTCCTATCCAGGCCACCTGTGAGGCTGCTTCCAAGGAGGAAAACAAGGAAAAAAATCGATATGTAAACATCTTGCCTTGTGAGTGCCTTTAGTGTTTCTTGGGATGTAACCTGAAATTACATCTCTAGAGGGATTTTCTGAAGATGGAAAGAATCTTCCAGTTGGGCACAGCAGGGTGGATAACAAGAGTGGGTTCATGGCAGGACTCAGTCGCTCATACCTGTAATCCCAGAACTTTGGAAGGCCAAGGTGGGAGAATCACTTGAGCCCAGGAGTTTGAAACTAGCCTGGACAATATAGTGAGACCTCATCTCTACAAAAACCTTAAAAAATTAGCCAGGCATGGTGTCGTGTGTCTGTCATTCCAGCTACTCAGGAGGCTAAGGTAGGAGGATCGCTTGAGCCCAGGGAGGCGGAGGTTGCAGTGACTCAAGATCGTGTCACTGCACTCTAGCCTGGGTGACAGGGCAAGACCCTGTCTCAAAAAAATAAAGTAAAATAAATAAAATAAGTAATAATAAATTAATTAATTAAAATAAATAAATAGAGTAGGTGGAAGACTTTGGTCTGAAAGAGCCTTTATGGATCCCACATACTCAGAGTCGGTTAGGATGATCCAGGAGGATTTTTGTGTCAGGCCCCAAGTTTCTAGGAGGTTCTGGAGAGCCAGCTTCACTAGGATCAGGCAGGAAGCAGCGGGTGATGGTGGTGGTAGAGATGGTTTTTTGTGGTATTCTTTGAAAGAAATTCTAGGCCGGGCGCGGTGGCTCAAGCCTGTAATCCCAGCACTTTGGGAGGCCGAGACGGGCGGATCACGAGTTCAGGAGATCGAGACCATCCTGGCTAACACGGTGAAACCCCATCTCTACTAAAATACAAAAAAAGTTAGCCGGGCGAGGTGGCGGGCACCTGTACTCCCAGCTACTCGGGAGGCTGAGGCAGGAGAATGGCGTGAACCCAGGAGGCGGGGCTTGCAGTGAGCTGAGATCCGGCCACTGCACTCCAGCCTGGGCAACAGAGCCAGACTCCGTCTCAAAAAAAAAAAAAAAAGAAAGAAAGAAAGAAATTCTAATGCAGAGTTCTCTGTATAAACCTTTCCCAGAGTTAGCCATTGCTAATCAGTTGATCCATAAGTCAACAGACATTTTTCTAGGCCTTTGGTATCCAGAATGAGATATGCATAATTTAATGAAATATGAGAGGAAGATGTTTGAACCTCACTTGATTTTTATATTTGCTTTTCAAAAAAAAAAGTTTCCTAATCCTCAGAACCTGTGAATGTTTTATTTTTTTACTTTTTATAGAGATGGTCTTGCTGTGTTGCCTTGGCTGGTCTGAAACTCCTGGCCTCAAACAGTCCTCCTGCTTCAGTCTCCCAAAGCGTTGGGATTACAAGCATGAGCCAGTGAGCCCAGCCAGTATATTTGCTTTTTAAAAATTCATCCGGCCGGGTGTGGTGACTCATGCCTGTAATCCCAGCACTTTGAGAGGCCGAGACGGGCGGATCACAAGATCAGGAGTTCGAGACCATCCTGGCTAACACGGTGAAACCCCGTCTCTACTAAAAAATACAAAAAACTGGCCGGGCGCGGTGGCTCAAGCCTGTAATCCCAGCACTTTGGGAGGCCGAGACGGGCGGATCACGAGGTCAGGAGATCGAGACCATCCTGGTTAACACAATGAAACCCCGTCTCTACTAAAAATACAAAAAAATTAGCCGGGCGAGGTGGCGGGCGCCTGTAGTCCCAGCTACTCGGGAGGCTGAGGCAGGAGAATGGTGTAAACCCAGGAGGCGGAGCTTGCAGTGAGCCGAAATAGCGCCACTGCACTCCAGCCTGGGCGACAGAGCGAGACTCCGTCTCAAAAAAAAAAAAAAAAAAAATACAAAAAACTAGCCGGGTGAGGTGGCGGGTGCCTGTAGTCCCAGCTACTCAGGAGGCTGAGGCAGGAGAATGGCGTGAATCCGGGAGGCGGAGCTTGGAGTGAACTGAGATCCGGCCACTGCACTCCAGCCTGAGCGACAGCGAGACTCCGTCTCAAAAAAAAATAATAATAATAAAATAAAAATAAAAATTCATCCTTTTAAATTTTTTATTTCATTTATTTTTTTAGAGACAGGGCCACCCAAGCTGGGGTGCAATGATGTGTCGTAGATACGTATCCTCGAATTCCTGGGGTCAAGTAATCCTCCAGCCACAGCCTGCTGAGTAACTAGAACTACAGGTTCATGCCACCATGCCTGGCTAATGTTTTTTTTTAGACACGGTCTTGCTGTGTTGCCCAGCCTGGTCTCAAACTCTTGGTGTCAAGCAATCCTCCTACTTTTGACCTCTCGAAGAATGGGGATTACATGCATGAGCCACAACACCCAGACCCTAAAAATTTTATATTTCAGGGTACATAATACATTAGCATATGTGCATAATTTGTCAATAAATGAGCATATATTAGAGATGCCTGTTTACATTTTTATAAGTGAAGTATGGAACCAAAAAATTAGGACCACTACACTATGCATTTACAGATACTTTTGTCTTTTTCTTTTTTCTTTCTCACTCTGTCACCCAGGCTGGAGTGCAGTGGCATGATCTTAGCTCACTGCAGGCTCCACCTCTTGGGTTCAAGCCATTTTCCTGCCTCAGCCTCCCAAGTAGCTGGGACTACCTACAGGCACATGCCAGACACCACACCCAGCTAATTTTGTATTTTTAGTAGAGACAGAGTTTCACCATGTTGGCCAGGCTGGTCTGGAACTCCTGACCTCAAGTGATCCACCTGCCTCTGCCTCTCGAAGTGCTGGAGTTATGGGCGTGACCCACTGTGCTCGGCCTTGTCTTCTTCTTTATGTGCATATGTTGGAGGAGGGGGATGTGTGTATGTGTGTGGGTGTGGGTATGTGTGTATATAATACATATTTTTTAATATGATTAGTATACTGTACACATTTCTCTCTTTTAACAGTATATATTGTCAGTTCATCTGTCAAGAAACTTTCCTTTTTCTCAGCTACTTAGTATTCCACATTGTAGATGTATCTTAATTTATTTAACTAGTCCCCTAATGATAGTTAAGGTATTCCCAATTTTTTGCGGTGTTATATTGTTGGAGTGGCATCTTTATACAAGTATGAGTCAGTGCACATAGGCACAGATGTCTCAACTGTCCTGGTTGCATCAGGTTCTGTGAGAAATAAATTTTGATTTTACTGAAATATTGTGGTTTGTTTCCTAGATGACCACTCTAGAGTCCACCTGACACCAGTCGAAGGGGTTCCAGATTCTGATTACATCAATGCTTCATTCATCAACGTAAGGAGCGGGTGCTTTCCCCCTCACTTCCCTGCCTGACCATTGCCACCATCTCTTGGCTCCTCCACAGCTGTGTGTTAGAAGAAATATTTGTCGTTTCATGTTTTCCGTGACAAACCTGGTTTTTTTAAGTGACTGAATTTTTTTTTATGGTCAAATAGTTTTAATCATTTTCTTAAATTTACCCTCTTGTCGTTCCCTAAGGTTTCCCATGTAGAAATCTGTATCTAAATATGTATTTTATGGTAAGAGTCAGTGAATCCTTTATTGAGCTGATTCTAATTACAAATAAAAGCAGGCCTTGCCCTCAACAGTAAAAATAAGGGAGAACAGGACAAGAATACCTGACATGACACCAGCTATGTTATATATTATATATGTGTGTATATATATATATGACTATCTGGTTAGTCATATATGAACCAAGGCCTGAGGGAAGAGTTGCTACTAAGAGGAGGTTTTTAAAGATGATTTAGAGAATGTTTATAGAACATTCTGTGTGAGATATTTGAGGGTTTTGTTTGGTTGGTTTTGTCTTTGCCAGTAGCCTGAAAAAACACATAAAGAGATAAGAGTATGTTTTATAGGTTTTGGGGAAGGATCCTATAGAGAGAGTGAATTTGAACAGGAAAAAGAGAGAGGGAAAGCTGGCAAAAGCAAGTCTGGCTCTTGATGCAAGATGCGTGAGAAGACTGGATAAAATTTCCGCTTGCATGTTTATAGCAGCATTAGTCATAAAAGAAGGTGGAAGCACTCCAAGTGTCCATTGACAGATGAGTGAATAAATTAAATGTGGTACATGCATACAGTGGAATGTTATTCAGCCTTTAAAAGGAGGGAAATTCTAATACATACTACAACATGGATGAACCTGGAAGACATCATGCTAAGTGAAATAAGCCAGTCACAAAAGGACGAATATTGTTTGATTGTACATATAGAATATAGACTATATATACATATGTAGAGCAGTCAAATTCATAGGGACAGAAAGTAGAATAGTGGTTGCTGGGGGAGGGAGGAATGAGGAGTGGGTACAGAGTTTCAGCTGGGGAAGATGAAAAAGTTCTGTAGATGGATGGTGGTGATGGTTGCACGACAGTGTGAATATACTTAATGCTACAGAACTGTACACTTAAAATGGCTAAAATCGGCCGGGCACGGTGGCTCACACCTGTAATCCCAGCACTTTGGGAGGCCAAGGCAGGTGGATCACTTGAGGTCAGAAGTTTGAGGTCAGCCTGGCCAAGATGGTGAAACCCCGTCTCTACTAAAAAAAATACATATATACAAAAATTAGTCAGGCATGGTGGCAGGCGCCTGTAATCCCAGCTACTAGGGAGGCCGGGGCAGAGAATTGCTTAAACCTGGAAGGCGGAGGTTGCAGTGAGCCCAGATGGCGCCACTGCACTCCAGCCTGGGCGACAGGGTGAGACTCTTTCTCAAAAAAAAAAAAGAGTCAAAATGGCTAAA